>NC_135693.1:7094997-7215943 GCF_964276395.1 Gasterosteus aculeatus | reverse complement strand
GGGACCCAATTGATTTAGGTGATCCCATGATTTTGTTTCCCCTACTACCACCATTGCAAGGTTGACACACTTTTTTGCTTAAGTTCATGCCCCTCTGAGTATCAGTTGTTGTAAATTTGGCATCCCATAACTTTATCTGGCACCAACATCACGTCGTAAATGCAGTGACCAAATACCTTGAAAAACAATGTATTTCAGCCTCAGATGCCCGTTGTGTTTAAGCAAAGTAACAAATATAAGCATACATATGTGCTAGTGATATGGTCAGCGGGGCTTCAAAGTTTAGCCAAAAGCTCAAAGTTATTTAAAGGTGCATACATTTCTGTAATTGAAAAGGAAGCTATAAAGTGCTGCAGATCAGTGTTACAGCGCTGGAGGCACAGCATGCAGGGACACACTGTGTCACACAGGCCTTTAGTGCACCTTTCTCTTGAGTGCAATTTGAAGCCACCCTCGGGTGGCAGTCAGGCTAAACGGCGCGATGAGGCCGCTCAATCATAGCTCCACAAGCCTCCTCCGGCAGCAGGAAGCAATTTTCCCATGTTATAGGTTGAATAACAAAAAAGGCGTACCTTATTCTTGCCCCCTCCAACAGTATCAATCACCTTGAGGGGGAGGCTTAACATTTGACCTCTGATGTCATTCCAGCAGCAGGTTTGGTGCCTTCAAGCCCTTATTTGCAGGCTCTGTTGACCCGACGGTGTGATTTATTAAACACTATGGGCTGCAGGAACTTTCATCATGCGCTGCAGCCGGCCTGGAGTATATTGCTTGCCCGTGTGTTTGACATCTGAATCGCCAAGTGTTGCCAAGTGGAAAGGCTTGTTAAACATTTCTAATGCAGGACAATTAGGATCAAGGAAGACAGGAACCTACATATTTACATGTCCCGATAATGGATGGGTCTGCTCTGTAATTGTCACAATGTGCCTCTAAACTTTACAAAAGAAACAGCAGAAGAAAACAAAACGTTTCATTATATATTTGCAAGGCATGGTGCGTCTTGAGTCATTCTTGAACACCAACATTCCGTTAAAGATAACTGCTATTGTTTTAGTTGCGGCAATTTTTCTGTTTCTTTTGTCCTTTACTTTTCAAATTAGAGGTAAGTAAGAAAACATCAAAACGTACGCAAACAAATTGTACAAACTTTGATAAATGTTCTGACGCATTCTTGAAAAGCATCCACCCCCCTTCATTTTATCACACTGTGAGGACATCATCATCCCTCACCTCACAGAGTCTGGATTCAATACTGGACAGGCACATTTCTTTTTTTTTTTCGGTCTGTGTTCTGCTTTGACATACAACTGGCCTCAAGGGCCTTACGTAACAAGCTGGACCCACCTGAGAGTTCTGCGTTATTGTTTGCCTCACTCGTGTCACCTCCTGTTAGTGGAACGGATGACCTCATCGGGGACAGTCTGAGCAACAGCTAGTTGATGCTGAAATGCAGCCGACGCTATAACAAGCGCACTCACGTCGGCCGGTTTACTTTTACAACGAGAGCCGAGCGTTGTTTCCCTCCAGAGTGGGACGGCAATTTGCAACACATAGAAAGGAAATTGGAATTTCAAGCAGAGGTTTTATGCTTTTGGAAACTTCACTCACTCGTAGTCATCTGAGTTGCCACCAAAAGAAGAAACTTGGAGGCCCACTTAGTGGTTTTGAAAAAACAAACAAAAGAATGTGCACATTTAAATTTTAAATAACACGTCACATAACTGCAGAACCAGTGACAAAGCAGAAATTGTCCCCATCGCCGGGTATTGGTGCTAACAAGGTCCTATTCACTAGTAGAATAACCCAGACTTCTGCCTTTTGTGGCATAGTTTGTTGCTCACATGCTACATTGTGAAAAGCACATGATTTGTGGACAACATGTGGCCAAATAATGTCCTGCACATTCCCGGATGAAGATGTATCCATGTAGAGATCACGGAGCACAAAACTTGACTTTATTCAAACATCAAATAGGGTGACGATAGCAGCAGGTGGCAAGGCTTTACAATAGAGCGTGTGATAACAATTGGGGTTTTCTTTAAAACAGGTGCTGTGCATTAACCAAGCAACTGTCCCATCTTTGTGGGGGCTGTGGGTGGGTGGGCGCTCTTTGGGACGGAACAGAACGCGAACCACATCATTCAAGTGATGGAAATGTTATTGCTGCTGGCCCAGTCTGAAAGACCAGTAAGACCAAGATGTGTGGTGGTAATTATTATATTCATTGTTGATGAACTGCATCAATAACATAATATTACAAGAAAACAACCAGATGTGGGAGACTTGAATGTACAGAGGTGGATGAACATGCAGGGAAAACAACCTATTTAGCCTCATGGGGAGATTATGGACTCAGAGGATGCATTTCTTACCCTTAATATGGTTTCATTCGTGGATGTGAGCAAGCCACATCCACACTAAATCACAACAAACTGTAAACAAACTAAATAACCTAGTGCTTGGTCTATTAACTTAAAAAAGTCCAAGAAAACAAGACGCAGAGTTTCAGTTTCAATGACGCCTAGCAAACAATCAACTGCGTAGATGCCTAAAACGGGCTTTGTGCCGACACGCGCCATTCTTAACTGTGGTCTGAGCATTTCTGCATGTTTTTATGGCTATAGTGGAAATGATAATACTCCATTAAATCGCTCATCTGTTTAGGATTTGGAGCTTTGCCCAATAAACAGCCTCCCTGCTCAGCCACATGACTTTGCTCATAAAGTATGGCTTGTCGGTTAATTGCTAATCAGAAACATGGCCTAACTAATAAAAAGCTGCTACAAAGAACTAATTTCATTCCTAATTCAGATGAACCACAAGCGAAAATATGGCCAAAGGCGAATAACAATCTTCTTCTTTAGAAACTCACAGAGAGGAGTTCTGTTCATTTAATAACCCCCAAATTAAAGGAAAACGTATGATTCAATCATCTGGCCACAGAGTTAGATCATGCTCTATGACATCATCCTGGACTCCTTTACGCTGTTGACCTAATGCAGCTATGGAGGAAGCCTAATCAGCACGTCAAACATCCGGGGAAAAGCTCTGCTCGTGATCATCTACTTTTTAGTGGCGGCGTTGGAACACAACAGGGAAGCAGGTAAAAATAAGGCCCAAACTTTACTGAACTATTACGGTACTTTTTGATGTCAACGCAAGCAAACAAGTCTTTCCCTTCCCTTCCATTTATTGGTTTACTTTGCGTGGAATTGTTTTTACTGTTCATGGTAACAACACACTTTGGATTTTTATGAGCTACGCTGAAGAAAAAAGGTTAACCAAATGAGCCATTTCTAAGTGTTTGCCTCTGCCACAACGCGTTGCAAAGCTCTTCCATCATTGGGTTTAGACCAAAAATACCCAACAACAGTTGGATCAGCAGTTGTTGTTGACTCGCTATGTGCTATGGTGCAGTTGGGCAACTCCTGTTCCCTCCGTCAAGGCGTAACAACAGACAGACGCCACATGTGTCGGTAATAAAGTTTGTAAAACACACCACCAAGCAAATGTGTCAAAAGAGTGGCTCAGCGGGGTCGGACGGGTGACGCAACTTGTTACGAATGCTGACAGGTGGGATGGCGTGCCCGACCTTTTAGGCCACACAGGCCGAGTGGCGCTGCACTCGTACTGCTTTTGCTGGGATCTCACTTTTTGCAATATTTCCTCCTTTAAATATTCCTTCTGTTGAGAGAAGACGGGCAGGAGACAAATCTCCCAATGTTTATCAGATTATCAGCAACTAGAACAACTAAATAATGGTAGTTGTAATTGTCATTTTCAGGAACAAACAAGCTACACTGCTTTTCTCTTTTTTGGTCAATAGGACTATTTACAATATTATAAACTTGGGCCAGTCACACAGTCCAGCAGGAGAACGTGCGGGTGCCTCACTGTATCATTAGTTATATTATATCCCATATCATTACACAACATGAGGTTTGCATACACTAGCTCAAAAACAAAACAATTACCCCAAATAGCATCCTGTGTCCCAGACATGTGATCATTTAAATAAACTTTCTTCCAGCCATTTCCACAAATTCCTGAGTCCACGTCCAGGCAATAACGTCATCCAACTCCCAACTGTGCAATGGTACGAGAAAGGACCGCAAAGTAGACAACTTTTGAGATCTACAGCTCACTGTCAGGATTCATGCGGGATCATTTACATGCCTGTTGTTGCAACAGGTGAGATAAGGAACACGGGTCTTGTGAACAGGCAGCACTGTATTTTAGGCGATTGTCAAATCAAGTAATTATAAAGTTTCACTTTTTGAGGGATGATGATTTTACAAGGTACAAAACCTAACACCGTAATCTCTCCTTTGTAGTGGGTGTCCATCTGTGGCCTGTAATCTCTCGGGGCTCCGAGGGGCAGCCCCGGGCAGCTGTCTTTTGGGGAGCCCCAGGCACAATCTCACCATTGTGCGCGACTTGCAGCTGGCACGGCACCGGAATGCCAACACACAATCAATCAATCAGAGCACTTTCTAAGCAGACCAGACTTGGGCAGTGATACGGGCAGATCCACGGCAGCTGTAACGTGGCTCCTCGGTGCCATAATCGGTTTACAAAGAGCTGCCGTCACTTCGGCTCGGTCTGGAGCCGAGTTGATCGCACCAAACCCTCTCCGTTGTAATTTAATGCTCTTAAAAGCAGGTTGCATGATGTGTCATATTTACAGTCCCGACGTGTGAAACGGGCCGATTAAAGGGGCTCCAGTAAAATTAAATTGGATTCACATGCTGCAAAATAGCAAGTTTCTTAAGGGATGATCTCATTCAACCCGCGGCCCCGTCATATGGACCACAGTACAGTAGGATAAGGTCAGGCGAAGGCTATTTCGTCTTTCAAGCCAGGCACGCTGCCAAAGCACACACTTTATTGACAGCGTTGAGCTGAAAGTGCAGCTTACAAGATGGAGGAATTTTCTTTTTATAAAATATAAATGTCATGAACGTCACACTTTGACCGCAATCTTAAACTGGATTAATTGGAGATTTTTGGGCGTTTATTTAGTGGTTGAATACACTGGCCTTGTGCCAGATAAGAGGGGCTCCAGCTGATGGGTATCAGCTTGCTTTTTATCTCAGGGATGCTGCCTCGTAACGGCACCAAGTGAGTGGCCGACACAAGCAGGCTAGATAGAGTATCAGATTAATAAACGCATTGCCCTGGTCCACCCCGACCAGACCAAACATTATCTGACCATAAAGCAGGGTTCATATAGACCATTTTGGTCTACAGTAAGTGTGTGAATTTGTGACACCATCTTGACCTTGAGCGCAAGATAAAACGTGTGTGCCAGCACCATCTACTGCTGTAATTATGGTATTGTTTATGACAGAAATAGTCACTTGGCTGGCGCTTCTGCGTCTGCGTCGTTGCGTCGACGCACTTGTTTCAATTCATGGTTCAAAAAGTCTCGCGTGTCGGTTTTAGAGTCTGTTTTTGCCATGATTATATGATTCATTTAATTTATTTTGTATCGCAAAATATCGCAAATTATCCTCAGAGGTCTTTACAGTGTGTACACATGTGACATCCTCTGTCCAGAAACCCACACATCGGCACAGGAAAAACTCCCCGAACAATGAAAAAGTATTAGATGGGAAGAATAAAGGGAAGAAACCATTAGAGAGACACAGGACGATCCTCCCTGACGGACACACTGCGATGGACGTACAGAATGAACAACGTGAAATATGTATAATACGTTCAATTCATCCGACATAAATGATTCAAATTAACACATTATCTCCTCATATGTGTTAATGATCACCTCCTGGTCGCCAGCGGGGGAAAAAATACGACCTTCCTTTAAGTTTATTTGCCGGTATACTGTTAAAAAATCCGCCTTCTGACGTAAAACGATTATCCTGATGATTGACATCTGGTTCAAACTACGAGACGGTCCGAGCGCCGATCCGCCGTCGAGGAACCGAGAAAGCACTGAAGCATCAGCCCAATTTATTGCATCTGCAACACGCTCAAACAAAGTGAAAAACCTCAGGATCCTTCTCATTGAATCTAGGCATTACACGCAAATTAGCGCCAACATCGGACACAACCCGCACAGACTCAGGACACTAAAAGCTCAATTTATACTGCTGCAAGTCTAGTTTCATTTTTCTATCTGAATTTGCTTCTCCGTTTCCACGTTCAAGCGGATTCTCTCCTGCTCAAACTGCAACGTCAGCTGCTCAAAAGTCAGCCCCGACGTGGGTGCAGACAGATGTTTCCACAGCTGCCACGTCCGACAAACACTCCTCCGACCTCAAAACGCCACTTTCCACTAAAGAGGCTGTGGCGAGGATAGGGTGTAAAAGGGAAATTAAACCAAATACAGAAACCAACAACGCCACCCGGGGAATTTCACCCCGAGAAGTAATCTGGGAAGCAAAAGGCACACAGGTAAGTTTACTCGTTGAGGCCAGAGACGCAGTTCACGGTTTAGAAAAATACAGCTTTATTTTAAATAGTTTTATAATGAGGGAAATTTCATTCATCCCAAAAGAAAATCAATTAGAGGGCTGGAGCCGAGTGGATGGACAGGGCTAGGTGTAAGGGGGGGGGGGGGGACCCCACCAAATTAAGCACAAACTCAAAACCACCCGACGTAGTGAGGATCCCGCTTCCCAGGACACAGCAAACAAAGGGGGTAGGACACCACCACCTGGCCACCAGCACCACTAGCCTCCAGCAACTAAAAAAAAGACAAAAACAAATTAGTGGAGAGTTATAATAAAAGAAAAACAAATATACACAATTACAATAAGATAATCATCCATTCAACAATTCACAGGGACACAGCGCTGGTTAAAACACAGGCGTGGTGAATGTTTAAAGGAGCTGATCTGGCGCACGGTGTGAACCGGGGACGCAAAGCACCGGACCGCACGCAGCCCTACACAGCCAGCGAGACAACGTGTCCAAGGGGGGACAAAGCCTCAGTAGGGACAACGCCGCGGAGACGAAGCTTCACCGGAGGTGAAATCCAGAACGACTCCCAAACTTCCCGCAACACGGAGACAAACCGGCGATCACCACCAAACCAAACACCAACCCCTCACAGCTGATAAACACGTAAACAAAGACACGTGTCGCACAAAATCTACACACCATCAAACAAATCACTGACCACAACTGGACAAGTCCCCCATTTGTCACGACCTGGCTCTTTGGGCCATGACAGGATCGGAGTTGCACTGTTTCAAGAGGTTTAACATGTTCTTTATTTAACATAATAAATAAAGATCGAAACGAAAAATCAACAAACATTACAGATGGGATGTGAACGTCAGTATTATCCGTAGTGTAATATGTCTGCTGAAGAGAGAGAGAGAGAGAGAGTTTTCTAATGTCATGGCACCGGGACCAGGTGCCTTCAATCACCAAACACCTAAATCCCACTGGGAGGCTGCTGCCTCCACAGCTGGGGTCGCCACAATATATGGCCACGTATATAGTTTATCACTATATAATCATTTTTACTTGTATGGTGACTAACCATTTAACTTCATGCCCCCTCAACGGTAAAACATATTAATTAATACATGAATTTAGTATTTAGTAATAGAACATAACAAATAAAAAAGGACAACTAGATGTGTTAATGATTGTCTTGAACATCAACCCCGAGAACAAACCTTCTGATTCGTTGGCTGATTTTAGTCACTAAAGATGGTTGAGATCAAGTTACCATTAACATTGGAGTGAGTAAATTATCCTATTAGAATATTTAGAATTTGTCATTTTGGGAGCAGTTAACACACATTTGTCTGATCCGTTTTTTGTCATATTTATTTATTCATCTATCTAAACTGTAGGAATGTTGAAGGGCTGCAGCTCGCATGCTGCAGCGTGGCGGTTCATTGAGTTTCTGATTGACAGCGTGAGAGAGAAGATGTCGTCTGTCGCCCAGCAGCAGAGAGAACGAACAGACATTCGTAACTCTGGAGTTGCACTTGACTGCGTCATTAGAGACGCTCACACGTCCCGATGAACTTGGGGTTTGAATTTGCTTTATTTGTAGAGAATTGAACTTGTTTGTGCTTTGAGTTGCCTGACTTCATTTTTTAGAAGCATTCATGTTTCAATCAAAATGTTCCATATCGGAAACCTGTTCATTGACTAAATATTCTCTTCTTCTTCCGCCTGATGTCTGATTACAGGAGGAAGTGAGTCAACAATTGAAATCAGGCTTAAAATGTCGACTGAAACCTTTGTGTGTCATTAAATACACAAACGCTCATTAACTCAAGATCATTGTTGTTTCACTTCATTCAAGTCAACGAGTAATAAAGAACATGTGATTCTCTTTGGTCTGAAGAAAACAAGACGGATTCATTTGGTTTTATTTTAATTAAAATTTATTTTCATTGTTAAAATAATAAACAGATATTTATAAACAATAATAATAAACAACATATTTAACAATAATAATAACGCAATAATTGGGAAAACATCTGAAGCAGTTCCTGAGAAGAGAGAAAAGTAGAAAAGTTATTAACATGTTAATGTTGTTAGTGTGTCTGTGTGTACATCTAATTGTTAGTGTGTCTGTGTGTACATCTAAATGTTAGTGTGTCTGTGTGTACATCTAAATATTAATGTCTTTGTGTACATCTAAATATTAGTGTGTCTTTGTGTACATCTAAATGTTAGTGTGTGTCTTTGTTTAGAACCAAATTTTAGTGTGTCTGTGTGTACATCTAATTGTTAGTGTGTCTGTGTGTACATCTAATTGTTAGTGTGTCCCGATGACGTAGCGTCCCGATGACGTGGCGTCCTGATGGCGTCCTGTTGGTCTGCAGACAAGGAGAAGAGACGTGAGGAGGATCATCAGGATGTGTCTGTGTGTACATTTAATTGTGTGTCTGTGTGTACATCTAAATATTAATGTGTCTTTGTGTACATCTAAATGTTATTGTGTGTCATTGTTTAGAACCAAATGATAGTGTGTCTGTGTGTACATGTAATTGTTAGTGTGTCTGTGTGTACATCTAAATATTAATATGTCTTTGTGTACATCTAAATATTAGTGTGTGTCTTTGTTTAGAACCAAATGACAGTGTGTCTGTGTGTATATCTAATTGTTATTGTGTCTTTGTGTACATCTAACTATTAGTGTGTGTCATTGTTTAGAACCAAATGATAGTGTGTCTGTGTGTACATCTAAATGTTAGTGTGTGTCTTTGTTTAGATCCAAATGTTAGTGTGTCTGTGTGTACATCTAATTGTACATCTAAATTTGCCAGCGTGTCTAAATGTTAGTGTGTCTCTGAGTACATCTGAGTGTGTGTGTGTCATGAGTAGATCTGGATTTGCTCCTGAGGGGTTGACGCGGCGTCCTGATGGCGTCCTGTTGGTCTGCAGACAAGGAGAAGAGACGTGAGGAGGATCATCAGGATGTGTCTGTGTGTACATCTAATTGTTAGCGTGTCTGTGTGTAGATCTAATTGTTAGTGTGTTTGTGTGTACATCTAATTGTTATTGTGTCTTTGTGTACATCTAAATATTAGTGTGTGTCATTGTTTAGAACCAAATGATAGTGTGTCTGTGTGTACATCTAATTGTTAGTGTCTGTGTGTACATCTAAATATTAATGTGTCTTTGTGTACATCTAAATGTTAGTGTGTCTGTGTGTACATCTAAATGTTAGTGTGTCTGTGTGTACATCTAATTGTTAGTGTGTCTGTGTGTACATCTAAATGTTAGTGTGTGTCATTGATAGAACCAAATGATAGTGTGTCTGTGTGTACATCTAATTGTTAGTGTGTCTGTGTGTACATCTAAATATTAATGTGTCTTTGTGTACATCTAAATGTTAGTGCGTGTCTTTGTTTAGAACCAAATGTTAGTGTGTCTGTGAGTACATCTGTGTGTGTGGGTGTGTGTGTGTGTCATGAGTAGATCTGGATTTGCTCCTGAGGGGTTGACGCGGCGTCCTGATGACGTGGTGTCCTGATGGCTTCCCGATGACGTGGCGTCCTGATGGCGTCCCGATGACATGGCGTCCTGATGGCGTCCCGATGACGTTGCGTCCTGATGGCGTCCTGTTGGTCTGCAGACAAGGAGAAGAGACGTGAGGAGGATCATCAGGATGTGTCTATGTGTACATCTAATTGTTAGTGTGTCTGTGTGTACATCTAATTGTTAGTGTG
Organism: Gasterosteus aculeatus; assembly: GCF_964276395.1. Taxonomy (NCBI): domain Eukaryota; kingdom Metazoa; phylum Chordata; class Actinopteri; order Perciformes; family Gasterosteidae; genus Gasterosteus; species Gasterosteus aculeatus. The sequence goes on along the minus strand of NC_135693.1, from coordinate 7,205,771 downwards.
TCGGTGTGTACATCTAAATACTAATGTGTCTTTGTGTACATCTAAATTTTAGTGTGTGTCTCTGTTTAGAACCAAATGTTAGTGTGTCTGTGTGTACATCTAATTGTTAGTGTGTCTGTGTGTACATCTAAATATTAATATGTCTTTGTGCACATCAGAATATTAGTGTGTCTTTGTTTAGAACCAAATGTTAGTGTGTCTGTGTGTACATCTAAATATTAATATGTCTTTGTGTACATCTAAATATTAGTGTGTGTCTTTGTGTACATCTAAATGTTAGTGTGTGTCATTGTTTAGAACCAAATGATAGTGTGTCTGTGTGTACATCTAATTGTTATTGTGTCTTTGTGTACATCTAAATATTAGTGTGTGTCTTTGTTTAGAACCAAATGACTGTGTCTGTGTGTAGCTCTAATAGTTAGTGTGTTTGTGTGTACATCTAATTGTTATTGTGTCTTTGTGTACATCTAAATATTAGTGTGTGTCATTGTTTAGAACCAAATGATAGTGTGTCTGTGTGTACATCAAATTGTTAGTGTGTCTGTGTGTACATCTAAATATTAATGTGTCTTTGTGTACATCTAAATGTTAGTGTGTCTGTGTGTACATCTAATTGTTAGTGTGTCTGTGTGTACATCTAAATGTTAGTGTGTCTGTGTGTACATCTAAATGTTAGTGTCTGTCATTGATAGAACCAAATGATAGTGTGTCTGTGTGTACATCTAATTGTTATCGTGTCTTTGTGTACATCTAAATATTAGTGTGTGTCTTTGTTTAGAACCAAATGACAGTGTGTCTGTGTGTATATCTAATTGTTATTGTGTCTTTGTGGTGTACATCTAACTATTAGTGTGTGTCATTGTTTAGAACCAAATGATAGTGTGTCTGTGTGTACATCTAATTGTTAGTGTGTCTGTGTGTACATCTAAATATTAATGTGTCTTTGTGTACATCTAAATGTTAGTGTGTGTCTTTGTTTAGAACCAAATGTTAGTGTGTCTGTGAGTACATCTGTGTGTGTGTGTGGGTGTGTGTGTGTGTCATGAGTAGATCTGGATTTGCTCCTGAGGGGTTGACGCGGCGTCCTGATGGCGTCCTGATGACGTGGTGTCCTGATGGCTTCCCGATGACGTGGCGTCCTGATGGCGTCCCGATGACGTAGCGTCCTGATGGCGTCCCGATGACATAGCGTCCCGATGACGTGGCGTCCTGACGGCGTCCTGTTGGTCTGCAGACAAGGAGAAGAGACGTGAGGAGGATCATCAGGATGTGTCTGTGTGTACATCTAATTGTTAGTGTGTCTGTGTGTACATCTAATTGTTATTGTGTCTTTGTGTACATCTAAATATTAGTGTGTGTCTTTGTTTAGAACCAAATGTTAGTGTGTCTCTGTGTACATCTAATTGTTAGTGTGTCTGTGTGTACATCTAAATATTAGTGTGTGTCTTTGTGTACATCTAAATGTTAGTGTGTGTCTTTGTTTAGAACCAAATGTTAGTGTGTCTGTGTGTACATCTAAATATTAATATGTCTTTGTGTACATCTAAATATTAGTGTGTGTCTTTGTGTACATCTAAATATTAGTGTGTGTCATTGTTTAGAACCAAATGATAGTGTGTCTGTGTGTACATCTAATTGTTAGTGTGTCTGTGTGTACATCTAAATATTAATGTGTCTTTGTGTACATCTAAATGTTAGTGTGTGTCTTTGTTTAGAACCAAATGTTAGTGTGTCTGTGAGTACATCTGTGTGTGTGTGTGGGTGTGTGTGTGTGTCATGAGTAGATCTGGATTTGCTCCTGAGGGGTTGACGCGGCGTCCTGATGGCGTCCTGATGACGTGGTGTCCTGATGGCTTCCCGATGACGTGGCGTCCTGATGGCGTCCCGATGACGTAGCGTCCTGATGGCGTCCCGATGACATAGCGTCCCGATGACGTGGCGTCCTGACGGCGTCCTGTTGGTCTGCAGACAAGGAGAAGAGACGTGAGGAGGATCATCAGGATGTGTCTGTGTGTACATCTAATTGTTAGTGTGTCTGTGTGTACATCTAATTGTTATTGTGTCTTTGTGTACATCTAAATATTAGTGTGTGTCTTTGTTTAGAACCAAATGTTAGTGTGTCTCTGTGTACATCTAATTGTTAGTGTGTCTGTGTGTACATCTAAATATTAGTGTGTGTCTTTGTGTACATCTAAATGTTAGTGTGTGTCTTTGTTTAGAACCAAATGTTAGTGTGTCTGTGTGTACATCTAAATATTAATATGTCTTTGTGTACATCTAAATATTAGTGTGTGTCTTTGTGTACATCTAAATATTAGTGTGTGTCATTGTTTAGAACCAAATGATAGTGTGTCTGTGTGTACATATAATTGTTAGTGTGTCTGTGTGTACATCTAAATATTAATGTGTCTTTGTGTACATCTAAATGTTAGTGTGTGTCTTTGTTTAGATCCAAATGTTAGTGTGTCTGTGTGTACATCTAATTGTACATCTAAATTTGCCAGCGTGTCTAAATGTTAGTGTGTCTCTGAGTACATCTGTGTGTGTGTGTGTGGGTGTGTGTGTGTGTGTGTCATGAGTAGATCTGGATTTGCTCCTGAGGGGTTGACGCGGCGTCCTGATGGCGTCCTGTTGGTCTGCAGACAAGGAAAAGAGACGTGAGGAGGGTCATCAGGATGTGTCTGTGTGTACATCTAATTGTTAGTGTGTCTGTGTGTAGATCTAATTGTTAGTGTGTCTGTGTGTACATCTAATTGTTATTGTGTCTTTGTGTACATCTAAATATTAGTGTGTGTCATTGTTTAGAACCAAATGATAGTGTGTCTATCTAATTGTTAGTGTGTCTGTGTGTACATCTAAATATTAATGTGTCTTTGTGTACATCTAAATGTTAGTGTGTCTGTGTGTACATCTAATTGTTAGTGTGTCTGTGTGTACATCTAATTGTTAGTGTGTGTGTGCACATCTAAATGTTAGTGTGTCTGTGTGTACATCTAAATGTTAGTGTGTGTCATTGTTTAGAACCAAATGATAGTGTGTCTGTGTGTACATCTAATTGTTATCGTGTCTTTGTGTACATCTAAATATTAGTGTGTGTCTTTGTTTAGAACCAAATGACAGTGTGTCTGTGTTTATATCTAATTGTTATTGTGTCTTTGTGTACATCTAACTATTAGTGTGTGTCATTGTTTAGAACCAAATGATAGTGTGTCTGTGTGTACATCTAATTGTTAGTGTGTCTGTGTGTACATCTAAATATTAATGTGTCTCTGTGTACATCTAAATGTTAGTGTGTGTCTTTGTTTAGAACCAAATGTTAGTGTGTCTATGTGTACATCAAATTGTACATCTAAATTCGCCAGCGTGTCTAAATGTTAGTGTGTCTCTGAGTATCTGTGTGTGTGTCATGAGTAGATCTGGATTTGCTCCTGAGGGGTTGACACGGCATCCTGATGGAATCCTGATGGCGTCCCGATGACGTGGCGTCCTGATGGTGTCCCGATGACGTAGCGTCCCGATGACGTGGCGTCCTGATGCCGTCCTGTTGGTCTGCAGACAAGGAGGAGAGACGTGAGGAGGGTCATCAGGATGTGTCTGTGTGTACATCTAATTGTTAGTGTGTCTGTGTGTAGATCTAATTGTTAGTGTGTCTGTGTGTACATCTAAATATTAATGTGTCTTTGTGTACATCTAAATGTTAGTGTGTGTCTTTGTTTAGAACCAAATGTTAGTGTGTCTGTGTGTACATCTGTGTGTGTGTGTGTGTCATGCGTAGATCTGGATTTGCTCCTGAGGGGTTGACGTGACGTCCTGATGGCGTCCCGTTGACGTGGCGTCCTGATGGCGTCTCGTTGGTCTGCAGACAAGGAGAAGAGACGTGAGGAGGATCATCAGGATGTGAGACAAGATTCATAGATCCAATTATTTTAATTTGATGCACATTTTAATTATTTCATGTTTGTTTGGATGTGTAAATCTACATTATATATTTGTGGTTGTTAAACTGTATTTCTGTATTTGCTTTTTATCTTTAGCTAGTCTCTGTGCATACCGATATGTTAGTGCGTCTCTGTGTAAGTACTTTTGACATTACATTACATTTCATTTAGCTGACGCTTTTATCCAAAGCGACTTACAATAAGTGCATTCAACCATAGGGTACAAACTCAGAAGTGCAATTTCCTCAAATAACTTTTATATGTTAGTGCGTCTCTGTGTAAGTACTTTTATATGTTAATGCGTCTCTGTGTACACCTACAGGACAACAGCAGGAATCAGAGGTTTATCTTAGGGTATTAGCTCTAAATCACAGCCTTCTCCACCCGATAGACCAATACATCATTCACAGCAGTAAGGCTGCAGCCTGTCTGGATTCCTCACTTACCTTGAGCTCTGTTAAGTGCAGCAGAACGCGTCCTTCGTCCCCTCTACAGAGTCCTGAGGCATTACATGGTTGCTTTCTGCAAGTGTAGGTCCGGAAAACTTCAGTGTGTAGATGCGAGGTTTGAAACTGACTGACTGGATGTGCAACAGACTGTGTTCTTATGCTGTGGTGAACGGAGCATAGAACTTGGAACATGGAGAAATGTTCCATCATGATGTAACGTCTCTATGGTTACAGTGAAGGTATCTACAATATGCAAATGAGCCTTTAGAGTAAATGTGTGTGTGTAGACGGTGTATTTGTATTGATGGAGCTCATCCACTTGACATGGTGCATAAAACACTTTGCTCTACTTGTTTTTTTCTATGAACCCATCTTGATCTTGAAAGCAAACACTTTAAGAATAAATAAAGAACGATTTTTGTCCATTATTTCATCAAGTCGGAAATTTGTAAACTGTTGAATCCTGATTTTTAAACATCCCTTTCGAGCCCTCTTGTCTCCAGTCTTCATGCTAAGCTAACCAGCGGCTGGCTTTAGCTTCACGTTGAGCGCGCATGAGAGTAGGGATGAGTATCGTTTGGGTTTTTCCGATACCGATCCTAAGCAGAGCCTGAACCCAAACACAATTGAAGAAACGTTTTTTTTCACTTCAAACTATGCACAATATATGAACTTTTGAAAGTTTACAGTATGATTACAGTGTTTCCCCTCTGTAACAGCGGAAGTGTAGTTAATTGGAATTTGGGGAATATTAATCATTTAATTTGAGATTCATGTTCATTGTGCAGGAACTAAAGACATTTATTTAAAAGAATTTACGTTAGATTGACGCTCGTTGTTTGTCTCAAAGTATTGACGTGCAACACAGAAGAGCTGCAGGAGGCACGAGAGCACATCGCTTTTCTATTGTGTAGAAAAATAAATACGAATAGAAGGTAGATGGCTAGCTAGCTGCTGTAGCTACACAAGCGGTGAGCTATCGTTAGCTGCTGCGAGGACAGAGTTATCAGACTGTTTAATTAGGGTGACGTCCTCTTTTCCCCGGACATGTCCTCCTTTTGAGACCTAAAAAATGCGTCCGGCAGAGATTCCAAAAACGTCCGGGATTTTGCTTCGTCGTATATTTGTGTTTCTCTGGGTCTTTCACAAAGTAGTTATTACGCCCTTACCAGTTTTGGAAATGGTGTCTCGCTTACGTTCCACCTTCTTTCGCGAGCTCTGACTGTAGAGAGAACAGTCATTGGTCGACCGATCTCAATGTTGCCAGACACACGATAATTATCCTCCAAATACGACCATTTTGAGCCTTTGGTACGATACTTCACCATTTCCAATCTGGCAACACTGAGCACTTTGCCGCCTCCACTAGTTGCATTGTTTACAGCACATGACATCTGCAGCCATGCCGAAACGTAAATGTAAGTTTACGGACGAACTAAAAGAAAATACCCATGTTTTCACCTCGGCCGTGATGCTTCGGAAGCTTTTCTTATTTTAATATGTGGCTATATAAAGCATTTACTATTTATTATTTGTTATCATTATTGCTTCAATATATGGACAAGACACATTAAAGAAGCGCTGGACTAAATCCCACAAAAAAGATTTGTTTTACATTTGCACTTTTCAGTTTTGTTAAAGTTCAATAAATAGATGTTCATATAGTCATTTGTGTCATTTTTGTCATTTCATTTCACCAATATGGCACCGGTGCTCGGTACATAATCCTACATGAGAGTGGTGAAATCAACTACTGCTAAGTAAAGGTTTGGAATAGCTCAAATTCAACGAACAATATCTATTTAACTCTTATTCATTACCAAAACAGCTGGGCATGGTGTAGTCTTTGCCACTGCGTTTATTGGAGGCTGTTTAAGCCCCTTCTGCTGGAGCACAATTGTTTCTTCATTCATCAAAATTTTAGAATAACTATTACTCGCACTGTCATCAAATCCCCCCAAATGTGTTTTGACATTCGACGGGGCATTTATTTGAGTTCTTGTGAGAATTTCACCGAAATGCTCCGCGGCGCCCACAAGCCGCGCTCCTTCCTCCTCCTCCTCCTCCTCCTCCTCCGCCTAGTGCTCGTGCAGTGCTGACACACAGGTGATGACGGTGTTTGTGAAATCCCCCGACGTCGTTTAGTGGTAAATTACTACCAGTACAGATAGTTTTAGGATGAAAAAAGAAATAAGCCTCGCCACAGCTCCGTCACTTTCTACCCTGTCTCCTCCACCTGTCACTCACCTAATCAGTTCATTCAGTGCACCTGCTAGTCACAAACACTACTGAGACATCACATATACGTAACATAAGTGGCAGAATAACATATATGTATATATAAGTGTATAATTTCCTACTTTCTTTAATTTTCATACATTTAAGAGGCACAGGTACCATGTCTCGATAGCTTCACAAAGAAAAAAGTGTAGTACACCAAAAAATATAATTACTTGTTTTCTGATTCCTGTATGTTACATTGAACATTCTCAATCAATCAAAGTATATGTGAAAAATAAAAATAAATAGTGGTGTTGGGAAACTATGACAACATGAAAATATCAATGTAAATTTGAGATGGGTCCTGTTTCATGAGCTAATCTGTCGGCCCTCTAGGAGAGAGGCCATGAATCTAGTCTTAAAACCTTAGTTATTCTGAGCTCGTAGTGGGCTCACACGATGCAATAATTGTGTAACAATAACACTGTCCAGTATTTATTTAGTGGTGTTTCTTATCACAAATGGCACGTTCTTTTAAACGGTTATCCAGAGAGAACGTGAATGAGAGATTAAAAGCCGCCGGCAGGGAGCGCTGGCGGCCGCGTCACGCGGGGCTCGGTCGGGGCTCCCAGTGGACAGCGCTGCGCCTCCCCTAAACACCAGTTAACCACAGCCGACTCGACCCGAAGGTAGCTAACGTACATTCCACTGATCATATTAGCCTCTGTTAGCGAACCGGCTCGTAACTTTGCCAACATCGGAAATAAACCCCGCTGCGGAAACTCTTTGCAGGCTGTTTTCTTTTAATTCAGTTCACGTTAGCTAATGTTAGCTAACAGCTAAATCTACTAACGTTAGCTACTACGGTTAGCTACTGCATGTTAGCATTAGCCCGGCTAGCAGCAGCGTTGCTCTCCTGGATAGATGGTCATGGAAGAGCTGGACACAAAAGCACTATTGTAGTTACACGGTTGTTGTTCGTGTCGTGAGAACGAGGCACCGGGCGGCCGGTCGGTGTTCCTCTCCCAGTGCTAACGTCAGCTAGCAAGGGTACGAGGCGCTGACTGGACTGTGGCAACAGTGCGAAAGCTCAATGTCGCCTGGTCTAAATGGGCTTATTCAAACAAACATCTGTGCGTCCACAGTGTGCCCGGAAAAACCCGGACGCGTGCAGTGGTACACATTGATGTGGGTGTATGTTAACTAAGTCATAATGACTACGAAGCTATTGTGGTCACGTTGTCCGCTGCATGGCTAGTCACCTATGATACCAACTAACCGGTATCCTCTTCAGTGAGCTAGCAGGGTGTAAAAATCGTCGTCGCCCCAATCGGTCGACATGCACTTCTTCTCAAAATCTACGTGGCTAACATGCTGTTTCATGTATGCGGGTGCTGCAACGTTGCCTTCACGTTGCAACTGTTTACATTTAGAAAAGTCACAGCATGCTTTAAAAGAATTACTCAACTTAAACCTGCCTGTCGACAAGATCTTGCCTGTTTTGCTCCACTTGTTATGTTGAATGGTCTTCTGGGGGTTTATTTATAAGAGCAGACGAAGGTCAGAGGTCATTGAGTCATTGAGACCGATAAGCCGGGTACACAGGGTTTATAGCAAGAACGGGTTCACAATCCCTCCTACAAGACAGGAGTGAATATTTGCTGGTTTGTTTACACTTTATTTTTGAGTTTTAAACTGTCTCCGTAGTAATGTTGAATTTTCTACACATTCGTTCTGCTGGTATCCTTAGTGGCTATCTACTATTTTTGATTTGTACGACTGCCCACGTAGCCAAGACACAATTTTGACACTTTGGCACAAAAGGCTAGAAACACAATCCTACTTCATGACACATCAGTAATTTATTAGGAGCCCTCTAATACCAAAAGGTAACTAGAAACACTTGTTTGTAATTGTATTTATATGGTATCGGCCAAAAGGGTTGTATACAATTCATGTGATACTATTTTTAAAACGGCGGGGTGGGAGGCAGCATGGGGGAGAGGGAGGTGAAATAAAGAGGAGTGGTAGATGTATGTCTAACCACTTCTTAAAATACCCTCCCAGCTTAGATAATACCGCGGTTTGTGAGCCTGTCAGCAGCAGCGGAGCCGAGCAACTCTGAGGCCAAGGGGACAAACAGTTGCCCTTTGTGGTCCCTGTCGACCCCCCCCAACTCCTAGTCGGCCCCACCGTTCTTCTAAGCTTTGTCGTTGTGGTCACAGGTAAACAACGGCGTTGGCTTGATGGGATCCAGGCGGTTGACAAAGTGATGGTGTGAGGTGCTTGCGCGTGGAATGTTGCGCTGGTCGGTGCACCTGGAAGGAGGGCCGCGGAGAGTCAACCATGCTGCTGTGGCGGTGGGGCACAAGGTGTACTCCTTTGGAGGCTACTGCTCCGGGGAAGACTACGAGACGCTCCGTCAAATTGATGTGCATGTCTTTAACACAGGTAGGCGGTGCTGCTTGGATTCCGGGATTCCCAAGGGTTCGGGTTATTTTGGGGAAAAGAAATCTTCAAACTAGACGAAGGAATATTAAGATGATCTTGTTTAAAAAAAAGTTTTGACAGTAAGTGCTACTATTGGGGGGGGCAATTAAATCTAAAATGAATCACTGGAGCCCTAGTTGACATATTTATATAACTGTGCTTATCTGCTGTTTCTTTCTGTTTGCATACTAAATGGGTGAAAAGGCATTTTTCTTTTAAGTCCTGTTTTCTAACTGTAATGAGGCAGGAAAATATTTATCTTTGAAGTCATCATGAAGTGAGCATGAAAGTGTTTTTTTCGACTTTGCCGAACCTTCACTGCTTTAACGGCTGCTCTATACAGCTGGCAGTGGAAGCCAAACTTTCAATTGCGGTGTGTGAAATGCTCCGTTTGCTGTTTTTCTGTTGCCATCTTACAAACGCAGGTGTTTTCCTTAAATGTGGCACTCTAACGTTTTATAAAACTGCTCCCCTTATTCGTAACCCATTTTGTATATATATATTTCTTTCGGTGTGGTCGGCCACCTGCTTGGTTGGTTTTACAACTTCCAACAGTAGTTGGAGCCTACTTGCTGAGGCTGTAACATAAAAAAGATATGTGGCACCAGACTTAGATAGAGAGGCCTTCGGCTGATTGAAATGGGAACGGGACCACCATAGTTATTGTACCCGTATTTTATCTCCTTTTCTCGGCTACTTTACAGCGGAGCCGGCTGTCTTCTTCTGGTCCTTCTGGTTTTCTTTTTCTCTTTTTGTCTTGACTTGTCTATGAGAGTTTCAAACTAGATGACACGTTATCCACCAAATATGCAGTTTGGACTTCAAGAAGGCGTTTCACATTATGTTACATCTTGTCGTGCTTAACTGATGGTTTGAGAAACACCGGTGAAATGTATAATAAACACTGAATTATATTTTGGCTTCAAAAGTAAATATCTCTATCCAACAATTGAAAATGACACTACTATTGTACTGCACCATGTCATTTTAGTGACATTTCCATTTGTTATTGCAGCTGATCTTGACTTCATATTATCAGTGCACTTTCTCTGAATTTCTTCTGCCTGGAGAGAACCCGCGCAGACACAGGGAGAACATGCAGAGAACATGCCGTGTTTTTAACTGTGCATTGAATGAATACGCCCTTCTGGATTGCTTCTTACTCCAGTGTCTCTGCGCTGGATGAAGTTGCCTCCAGTGAGGATGGGAGGAGGACACGAACGCGTCCGCGAAGTGCCGTATATGCGTTACGGCCACACCGCTGTGCTGCTGGACGACGTTATCTACCTCTGGGGTGGCCGCAACGACACGGAGGGGGCCTGCAATGTGCTTTATGCCTTTGATGTCAGTAAGTAGACTTGCACCAAACTCACGCTGTCAAATGTTTAATCGAGGCCGCGTCGCCTTCGACGGTCCCCCGTTTGATGCTACAGGGGAAGCGTTTTGTCAGTAATATTGGAGGACTGGTCCATCGCAATAGACTTTAGAGTTGATACAAACTGTTCCCGCTTCATAGACACCCACAGATGGTTCACCCCCAAGATTTCGGGGACCCTTCCGGGGGCAAGGGACGGCCACTCCTCCTGCGTCCTGGGGAAGGCAATGTATATATTTGGAGGTTACGAGCAGCTGGTGAGTCTTCGTCACACTTCACTGTTGGACTGTCAACATGAAAAAGAACGATTCAATTAATGTCCTCTGCTGTTTCTTAGGCTGACTGCTTCTCCAATGACATCCACAAGCTGGACACCATCACCATGGTTTGGTCATTAATTAATGCCAGGGTGAGTTGTTAATTATTCAAAATGATTCATGCTCAAAGAAAGATGAGCTCAAAGGAACACAATAGAATGGACGGGCAACATGCGCGGTTCCATTGAAAGCCCGGTTGGAGATCGATACACCATTGTTTGTCACAGGGGTTGGCAACACTGCTACTAAAGCACTCAGTGCTGTGACCGGCTGGGTGCAAAGGGACTGAAATGTATTGCAGCTCTTTGGTAACTGAATAAAGAAATGTCTGAGGATTTCCTCTTCTGGGAAATGCCATTTGTGTTTGTATGCTGTCAGGCTGGTCACATGATAAAGTCCTAAGTATATAAGTATATTTTAAACGTAGACACCAGTGCCTTGGGTGAACTAACTTTAGTTCCTAACCGAGAACATTTCGCCATCGCCAGATTACAGCTCCGTGCTTACGGATTTAGTTGTGCACGTGAGTGAATAAGACATTTCTTTCTCCACGTTGACACATTCGCATTCCTTTTGTCAAATAACCTGCGCTATTACTGATTTGTCTTTATTAAAAAGTTTTTATTTGTGTAATTTTAACACTCTATTACAACTTGTTTTGTTAAAGCGATAATTTTTATAAGTTTTTTTTAAAATTTCCTTTTCCTCCCACTGCTCTGTTTGTAAAACAAGTGCCTGCTGGCTTGTGTGGCCTTTTTGGAAAACAATGGCAGCACATTCTGGAAGGAAGGCGCGGGAAAGACTGTAGGCCAGCTAAATTATGAGGGGGGGGCCACCACAGTTCACTTTTTGTTTACTTCTATATCCATATTTCTCTTAAAACCAAATACAGTACCACCTGCATCATTATGCTGAGTGTATCAGTGTTCCTACTAAATAAACATGTGTGACGCCACTAGATGGCGCACTCTACTCACAACTTCACTTCAGCAAACCTCAACGTTGCCAGTGTGAAAGTACAGCTTTATTGCCCCGGTTCACGATGATGATCTTTGGACATTGGAAAGTTTGGTCCTGATTCCTCTGCTTCATGACGCCATGGTGTGTGAACGTGTAACACTGGCACGTCGTCTCCTCACAGAGCACTCCGGCACGCTGGAGGGACTTCCACTCGGCCACCATCATCGGGACGAAGATGTTTGTGTTCGGAGGGCGAGCGGACCGCTTCGGTCCCTTCCACTCCAACAACGAGATCTACTGCAACAAGATCAAAGTGTTCGATACGCAGACCAACTGCTGGCTGAGCACGCTGACCACACAGCCGCTGCCAGAGGGACGGAGGAGTCATTCAGCCTGTGAGACACACACACACAATCAATACGCCAAACAAATGTATGACTTGTCAAGCAATTTTAAATGCTTGTATTGTATTTCGGTCGACCAGAATCCTTAATTACTTTCATTCTGTCCTCTCGATAATGATTCAACCCAGAATGAGTTTAGAGGTGAGCTGCCATATCGTAGCTTAGCAAGAATGCTCAGGATTTGCAACTTGATTAGTCTATTTATTCGGAAATAATGTGTTTTCAGGAGGAAGAATGTATGGAATTAAATTAATTGTTGTAATTATATTTGTATGTAAATTGCAAACCATTTCCCATGTGACCGGTCTCTCATTCATTCTCAAGCACGATTCAATTTTTTTCATTGTTTTTTTGTAGTGCAAAATACAAAGTATATGTATGTAAATATACATTTATTTAGTACCAATGGAATGAATGATGAAACAAATCTATCTGGTCAAACCGACTCTCATGGTTCAGTTTGTACCGAAACTATGGACCGAACCAACTGGTCATTGCTTTGCTTTCCCTTCTGTGTTTAGTTTCCTATAAAGGGGAGCTGTACATATTTGGCGGATACAATGCACGTCTGGACCGGCACTTCAATGACCTCTGGAAATTCAATCCAGGTGATTCACCATTCTTTACTTATATGGGAAATTCATTGAGCACTGCGTTGGAGTTTGTCGCTGCCGGCCACACGTCTTTGCTTTGCGCATGATAAATGGGCTTTGCTCTGTCTGCAGTGATGATGTGTTTGCGCTGACCCACTATAAAGGTGCATTAATATGGCCACAATGACGGGCATGTATGGGATGTGTATTATCACATTTGTTCTTACTAGTGATGTTTGACCTCTATAGTTTTAGCACGTCACATGTTTTTCATAGACGGAGAGAATATTGCGTACTTGCACTGTTAACTGGGTGATTTGATGTGAACCTGTGCTTTGCAGTCCACTAGATGGCAGCACCTAATAGTCCTAATGATCGTCCGGAGACAAAGTCTGAATGGCCTGTTGCTATAGAGATTCAATGATGCTGTTGGCTCTGACTCACATTTCATCCTTAAATGGAAAAGATGAGAGTGCTGCAACGACGTCACTCGGGTTGCACTTGTGCCGAGCAGAGGGGAGGATTAGTTTCTATTTCTGAAATGTAAAGTTTCATGTTCAGATGAATGTGAAGGTTTTCTTGCTATAATCGCTCCTCCTCATCCCCTTCACCGCTGAGCCCTGTGTTTGTGGTTCAATACAGCAGGAATCTGAACAACTGCGGGCACCAAAGGAAGCACCAGTAGGTTCATGTGAAGTGTAGCTGCTGCGAGGTCACCTACACTACTCAAACCCTGTTGAGCTAAACAGCCCCCTTTTCTGCTATTTGGAGGGGAGATTTAATTGGAAGTTAAAAAGAGTCTTCACTCTTGATTCAGTCTTCTTTTCCATCATTATGTCTAAATATTGTTTCCTCGTCTTTATTCTCGCACTACAGAAACCCTTTCCTGGACGAAGGTGGAACCGAAGGGGAAAGGCCCGTGTCCTCGGAGACGCCAGTGCTGTTGTATGGTTGGGGATCGAATCATTCTCTTTGGAGGAACCAGGTGAGGCCCAGATGTTACTGCTTGAACTTTCAATTTCCTGGGCACTGTGAAAGTCTCTTACACACTCACTGACTAGGATTCTGTCTATCTAGTATCTTATTGTTTTTTATGTATTCTGAAAGGATGTCCCCAAATATTTCCCGTTTGTCTTTTTTATCTAACTTTCTTTTCGTTTGCAGGCCAGCGTTCACTTACACACTCACGAGTACTGCCATATACTTTCATATGCATAAACAAATGTAAAATACTGAATTTGGATTAGCAACAATTAGCTCCCTCTGCTGAATTGTTAACTGTTCAAATAATGTTAATATTTTTTTCCCAAAGATTAGTGCAGCTGATCTTACAAAGACAGAAACATGTCTCATTCGTTACATTTAAGAGTTATGGAAGGACATGAAGACCAAGCTGCAAAAACATGGAACTGGTTTAAGTGAGGTTCCCTTCACATTCATTGTTGTCTTTATCATTACTGTTGATAACAGGGTCATTATTGCAAACGTTAGCTTGCTGTTGTTGCTCTCGCCGATATTTATCCCCATTATAACATTTTTGTGTGCTTTAGCACATACATGAGAACAAACATGCTTATTCATGATGATTAGGATTTATCTGAAACTTTGGCTCTATACCTTGGAATTAGTGTTGCAAAGCTGCAATAAATTAGTGTAAATAAATACTAATGAGGGTAATTAGTTACTAAGCTGGAACCGCATTTCCATTAGCAGCAACCCCAACTTGTTTGACTTCTTGTCTCCTTTGAGGCTCTGCGTGGGTTTAACCTCTTACTGCTTCATAGTGCCAGATTCTGAGATATATTATTGGCACCACAGCCAGCATTTTACCTCAATAGTTTACAATAAATGCCTAATCGTTTCAGAGGTTGGCTCGAGATGGGGAATGGACCATCTCCTTTTACAGGCACACTTTACAGGCACTTAAATTGTTACGCTCTTGACTCTTTTTGTTGTTTGTCATCCTAATCTCTGTGAAGCACCGGCTCTTAATAACAAGCCCTCCGTCTTTGTGGAGAAACAAGGCTCCCGTTCTCCTTTGGGGGGGTCTGGCTCCTGTGGACAGCGGCCCGGGCCGATTTCCTCTGCGTCTGCAAGACAGTAGTGGCGGGGGTCCGTAGCTGGTGACGGGCTTGTGATAGGCCAGTAGCCGGGGTAACGAGGTAGCTAACGGCATTACCGTGGTCCAGAGTCGTCCGGGTCCCGAGCTACCGTTATCAGCGAGGCGGTGTTATCAGGTGAACCCCGCTGGGACGGCCTGATAGCGGGGAACGGGAGGCTGTGGATAAGAGACTACGTCTGCAGGCGCTCATGTCCTAGAGGCCTCCGGCTGCTGCCGGCTTTGCTCTCCACTGCTCGGCCGGCCGCCCCGTCATCGGGAGCACGCCGTAATACACAAGCGCTATCTCCATCAGGCGGCAGCATTAGGGTAAACCTGCCCATCTCTTTTTAAAGGCTACCAAAGGCTTAGAATTTGTAAATAAAAGGACATAAAATAGCCTCATAAACGGAAGCAATCCAAAGTGAGCAAAAGTAAGTAATATAAAACTTGAAAATGTTTGTACATCATCAAGAGCTTTAGAAGATGCTTATTATTCAAAATTTTTTACAGATTGTTTGGTTTCTCGCCAAGATTGGCCGAGGACGAGCTTATGAGGAGTCATGATTTCCTGTTGTGAGGGAGTGTCTTTGTCTTTGGGGCCCCTGAGATGATGGAGGGCCGAGCAGGGCAAGGAATCAAACACAGTATCTCCAACATCCTGTTTAAAAGAATCAGGGCAGATGTTTTCTTTTCTTTTTTTGGTTTTCATTTCAGGGGCCAATGCAACTTTGAAGCTGTTAACATATATTAATGAATGCACACCAATCATCGTTATTGGTGTAAAACTTTGGTTTGTTTGTGTTATTTGTGAAGCAGGTCGCTCTGTAGTTGTTTCCTGTTACTGTAGAAATGAGAGCAAAGTCCTCGCGGCCTCTCGGCAAGTCGGCCACACAAGTTCTGTAGACCAGCATTGCACGCTTGTTGTTTACATGAGCACACCTAAGCCTCTTACACACAGGAACTGCCATAAGCACGTGCACACACAACCCAAGACACACAAACAGCATCTCACACACACTCCTTTTGTTTGCTTTTGTCTCTTTACTTGGAACGTTTTTCCTACTAAGATTCACTTGGCATCTCAAGGTCTTGATTTGGACATATTTTTAGATTATTTTCTTTCTCATTTAATTGAGTATGAACATTGTGTCTAAAACCAGCCTTTGCTGTGTTACCTTGGTTTATTTCTGCATGACCTAACAACAACGAGGGCAGTTAAAATGTTATCAGTGTTTGTCTCAATGCAGCTGACAAATGTCTCGCACATGCCGCCATGAATTATTTTCCGGACACGTTGCTTGTGTTCTTTTCTGGGCTTTCTCATTTCTGTTGGTCTGCCAAGGAAATTGTGTTCGAATTTATGGTCCACATCTTGTTTTCCTGGGCTAGTTGTCCTTTCATATTGATCCAAAACAGGACCCCTCTGTTGATTCTTTTTCCCCACTTTATGATATTTATTTTACCTGCAGGAATTTGTTCAGGGATAATTTATTGGTTTAGTGAAGGACACTAAAGCTATTAAGTCCGAGAGCCCTCTGCTTTCAAAGGGGTTACACTTTGGACTGGACATAACACTGAGGTGTGTTAACAAAACATCAACGGTGTGATACAGACTCTAATGAATTACAGAAAATACACCGGTGCAAGCAAAACAAGCAAACCTTCCAGCATTTTGTATAACAATATACTTGGATTTAGACTGAATGAGCCTTGATGACCTTTTTTAAGTTGCGCAATTGTTTTGTAAGCACGGTCTTCGATACACACACAAATTTGTGTGTGTGTGAATGACCCACCGGGCATTAATGGCAGTGTATTGAGTGCCACTTAAGTCAGTGTAAACAGGCCTGCTGAGTTGCAGAAAGGCGCGAAATTCTGCCCTGTCCCTGATTTATGACCTAAGGGAGCATTCTTTCTCACAGAGTGCAATTGGATACACCCTCGGCGCCTCTGCTACACTCATTTACTGAGACCTGCTCGCTGCCCCACGAAGGACGCCGCCTGCATGACTAACTCCACCTGCACTGACCTTCACCTACGCGCTCTGTGCACGTCTTCTCTTTCCCAAACGTCCCAACGAGTTGCCAAAGAGAGGTTGGTTTTTTTTTGCCGCTGATGGTGTGTTGTCATTGTTGGCATTCAGAACCCTCTGTGTATAATTGCTTACGACAAGCCCAGGCCGGGCTAAATGTGGATGCATTTTAAGCTCGGGAACAGGGCATCCTATACGAGGGGCAGGATATGAACAAGGACATGACAGATTGGCATGCTGGGAGCAGACAGCGTGGAATCTGCTCCGGGGAATCTGGCACTGCCTCTTGAACCACTTGGACCAAACCACGTGCATTCATTCCATGATGGTTTTATGATATATTTTTACCGTGACAGGTATTCCAAACTCTCTGATGGCTGTAATGATGACTGATTTAGATCAATTTATATGAGCCCTTGTTGTTCTGTGGTAGAAGGCTTGTCCTTTTTTTGTGATTTCGTAAAAGTTCAAATAGAAACATCCCTGTCGTTTGCAGAAAAGAGATTTTGGGCCCTTTTAGCCCTTCAGCACCTCTGTGTGGACTGCTGATAATGATGGTTCTTCAAAGGGGTTTTCATTGCCTTTCACTGAGTATCACAGACCAGTGGCTGTCAGTTTAGGTCTAACTATCCCAAAGTGGCCTTGTTCTATGATTAAGTGTCTTTGATGTCATCGCTGTGCGGAGGCCGACCCAGACAAGGTCTGTGATGAGGTCGGGCTGGATGGCAATATCTGCGATTGGCGAAGTACGTCTCCGGTCGTTATATTCTCTCTCTCTACATACATTTAGCGATTTTTGGCATCTAACAATTGTTTTTTTGGAATAAACCATAGTTGATTATTGATGGTAAAGACTGTTATTTCTGTACGGTTTGAATGAAATGTAACGGTGTTACATTGTTCCACAGCTGATCTTTCAGCTGGTGGGGGGGGGGTAGAGGTGATGTTGCACACACACACACACACACACACACACACACACACACACACACACACACCTCCGCAAATATATCAACGGTTGTCGGTCTGTCACTGGCTGAAAGATTTCCACATACACCAGTCTTTGACTCTCTTATGTAATACACTGATTTAAGAAATCAAGTAATTGTCTGTTTTTAAATATGCTCAGGTCAATGAGTTTTTGGGAGTAATAGTAAAGTATTCTGCAGGAAAGCAGTGGTAAAAACAAACATGTCAACACCAAGAGGGTAAGAAAGTATTAGCTTGGGTAATTTTAACATTTGTACCGCTTGCTGGCAATGATCTAATGTACCACATGTCAGCCAACCAGAGGCCTACAAACTATTTTGGGATTTTTTGGCCCTAGTTTCTGTTGCTTTTCAGCAATAACACTTTTTTCTCAAGGAAAAAATATGGGATAGGATTTTAACAGCCCTAAATTGTCACAAAACCTTGTTATTCTCTATTCTGTAATTGTAGGTCATCGCTGAAATTTCCTACTCCCGGTGTGGTTTGCTATTTGTGTGTGTCTCGGGTCTGTGTGCGTTCACGTCACTCACGGCTTGGATGAGCCGACGTCAGAGCTTTGCTCTGCCAGCCTGAGCGCTTGTGTTCCATTTAGGGCTGTCAAAATTGCTCAAAAATGACGTTTGAATATTCGCTTTAAAAAAACACATATTTGAATATCTGGTTGCGCATTAGGAACGTCAATGACAGGACAAATTAATAAAACGAGACATAACTACTTGTACAGGTAATTTATTTAAGTTACATATTTAACAACATATTAGATACAAATAAGTAAATTAAGTAACAGTGATGATAAAGTAATACGTAAATTAACTAATGGCCAAGACCGCAGACCTCTCGCTCGCACACACACACTCTTTCTTTCTCTCTCTGTCCGGCAACAAGAACGACAATAATAAACAAATGCTCAGTGCTGATCAAGAGTTTTGTTCAAGCAATTTAAGGTTGTGATTCTTGTCCCAAATATAACAGGCTTCATTCATTGATTTGAGACAAATATTAACATTAGTTGTTTTACCGTACCGACATTGAAGGCTCCGAGCGAGCTGTGCAGTAAACGTGGAACTTTTCCTTTGCATGAAACTGCAAATATCAAACTGGTGCATGAAGCTGTTGTAGCCCATCTAGTCTAATTTATTCATGCAATATCCAGTCAGTAGTCAGGCGCACGCCCACCCGCAAAACACAGTCGCGCCGCCATCTGCCGCCGTTTTTTTACATTCGAATGCAATCGAATATTCATTTTCACATTCGAATATTTTTTTGTTTTTAACAACTATTTGACTATATATTCATATATAGAATATTTGTTGACAGCCGTAGTTCCATTTGGCAATATGCACTCATGATATGCACAGTGGAGACGGAAAGCATGCTGAAGCCATTCCTCACATTAGATGCTGCGATTATTGGGCCTCTTTAATGTTTTTGAGTCATTACTCATCAAATATTGGTGGAAGACGCTAACATTCTGTTTTCTTGGAAGCAATGTACGATTCTAATAATAGTTTTTTTCTGGCAGTTGTCCGCTATTGAGCTTCCAGGTGGGGAGGCTGTGTGTCTCTGAGCAAGGGTGAGTCAACGTAGCAGGTAATCCTACTGGTAGCCAAAACATCCAAACTCCAGAACCTCCTCGTTTAATCCACCAGAATCTCAGCGTGATATTTAATCCGCGTGGAATTACCACCGGTCAGTTAAAACAGCGCGCTGTTGAGCCGTAGAGCTTCAGCAGAGTCCAGGGCCTTTGTTTAGTAGATCAGGAAGGTCAAAAGCCTGGTGCCTCGATATCACCTACGGGGGGCATTTTGAACCTTATCAATGACTGAAAGCTCTGCTGTTATGATAGTCCAGCCGCCTAAAGTGTGGCTTGTTATCATTGTTCAACATGGCAGTTCAAATGTTAGACTAAACACAGCATTGGACTGAGGCTGATTGAACTAAAACTGCTTTTTTTCAGTCCCTGCATTGCACAAATAACACTGACATTCGGTTTTGATTTTTTTTGTTGTTGTAATTCTCAAAGCATTGTCAGTATGGCCGCATGTTCTGCACCCTCCAGGGTCCCTCAGGTCGGCCACAGTGGACCACGGCTCCATGGAAACACGCTATCAACACCCCATAGATTATGATGCCACACACACATGTTGTTGTTGGCCTTTAGTGTCAAAGGGTAGGCTGCAGAAGTTTCCTTTTATTAATTGCCTGTGTGTGTGTGTGTGTGTGTGTGTGTGTGTGTGTGTGTGTGTGTGTGTGTGTGTGTGCGCGCGCGTGCGCACACGCTCCGTATGCCCAAGATAAAACCTGTCAAACAGTGGAGGTGACCCCAGCAGGATACGGGGCATCCAGCGCGTGTCGGGACAGGACCTCGGGGCAGCACAGCAACACCGTGATTTACTCTTCAAAGACGAGCTCATGATAGTATTTCATCTGCATCTTAACCCTCTTTAACCCGCTAACGGGCTGTATACACTACGGTGTCACAGGGTGGAGTGTTACACAGCAGCTCAAATAAACAGCCTGGACAGGCGACGCTTTGTGATGCCACATCAATTCACATGTGTAAATAGCAGTAGTTTGATATCGGGATTTACTACTGTCATCGCAAACACAAACTCCTCTCGGGGAGGGGTTTAAAGTTTAAAGAAATGAAAAGCAGACCAGACTATTGATTTAACCTGAATAGTAGAATATCCATTCACCGTCAGCAGGTCATGTTTAACACTACAAAGCGTTTGTTAGTGCCAGAGAATGATGAAACCATAAAAAACGATATATATATATATAAATAAATAAATAAAGGGAAATAAAAGTAGTTTCTGTTAAAAGAAGTTGACATATTGTACATATTGAGTAGTATTGTCTACATAATACAAAGTGTGTTATACTGAAGCATACTTGTCAGTATGTTCTATTTTGAGTGTCTCCTATTAGGCGGCTGACCTTGGCACTAGTCTTATGCGAGGGGTCTTCAAGGAAGTAACATTCCCAAATGAATCTGCCAGCTATAGATGACCGTTTGGCAACACCTTTATACTCCCCCAGCTGTCTTCAAGCTGTGGAAGACAGCTGGTTTAATGTACGCCACGAGACTGTTTAATGCAGCTCGATTTATAACAACCTGTCCTGATTAAAGAGGCGACACCGGTGTTTTGTTAAGTCTTTTTTTCTCTCCAGCACCATCACCAAGTCCAACTACGCTTTTGTCCTTGGGGCTTGCAATCGGAGATGCATTCTTTGGTGTCGGCTTTGTGTCTCCCACCCTCTGCATGGGGCTTACGTCTGGGCAACTACTGGTCTTAATCCACTGTCCAGCCACTGCCCGGGAGGGGGCACAGATAGCTCAGTAAGACGAGGCCACCCAGTCGAGATTAGGGGCAAAAGAAATGGATGGGAATCTATGGATCCGTGATAAACCAAGTCTATTGGACTAAGTAAAGTGGTTTAGTAAACGCCTACCATCAGACTGTAGTGTTTATGATTTAATACCCGGGTTTATGCTTTGACCTAAAAGGGAAAAACAGGGATGAGTCATTCATGCTTCTACTACTTTCATACTCTGTAATAGTTGCTTGCTTTGAGCGTGTCATCATGCTTCTGGCTGAACCTTCTGTCCTGCCACCATCTTCTATTATACTATATTGAATAGTTCTTAAAATACTGTTACCCACCAATGTTGAAGTCATTTAAGAGTTTTATTTTTCTTTGTTGCTCCTACCGTCACAGCGTTTTCCCCCAATGTTTTCACTCCATAGCAAAGTTTGAGTAAAATAATTAGATTTGGCGTCTGGTCGTCCTGATAAGGTGCTCTGCAGGAAGTTGTAGTGTGCGATGAGTTCCTGTGAGCTGGACAGTTGTGAAGGACCGAATAGGAAGTGGAGAAGGGAAAGAGGATGCAGATCATATCACCTCAAGAATGAGGACATGGTCAATGAAGCCCCTTAAAAAAACATGCCTACGACGGGGCGGATTCCAGATGTATCGTTTGCATCTGCCTTTGTGTTGCTGATGGACTTTTCCTCATGTCACTTCATTCGCATTCTTGCTTTTTCTTTCTTTTAAGGAAATTAAGTCACTGGCAACTAAAGACACTTTTCCCAGGCTCTTTGTCGTTCCCGGATTAGTTTTAGGATTGTAGGCCTTCTGTAGTTTTTTTGACCCAGCTTTGGATGTAATGAGGCAGGCAGTGTATTGCTGCAAAGGACTGGTCATTGGGTGATTAGACGCCCTCACTGAGTGTTGTTTGAAATAGCAGCCTGTGTTTTTTCTAGCGGGGGAGCGGCATCACTCTGGCCTCATTTAGACTGGGAACCACCACCACCGCTGCAGTGGGGGGAGGAGCCCCTTCACACATAGCGATACTTTGCCGATCATGTAACAAAGAGACCCATCAAACACCAGGACGCCACATAAACTCGCGCACCGCGACTTTCCCGCTTCCAACTGCTGCCCGCCCGTCGGACACCTCTCAGCACCTCTTCCTTTCCTCTACGATCCCTTCCAGGCCGCCCCTTTTTTGCGGCGACCAATAAAGCATTAGCATTCCCTAATGCCCAATTTCACACCCGGGGTCGACGTCATCCACGAGCATGCGAGAAAAAGCCTCGTGCCAAGAGGGACGCAATCTTCATCTTTCATGTGGCTCTCTGTGAAAAGCGGCCGTCTTATCTGCAGCCTTTCACGCGTCGGCCTCCGAGCCCCGTACCCGCTCTCCATGTGAGCTCGCACAGTAGTCGCTGGCTACTGCAGCGGGCTCTGTCAGATAGACACGATGCCTACCTGCGTTATGGAGACAGATTAATGATGTTAGTATCCGAGGCAACCGGTAGACGTACTACGCTGCTTTTTTTAAATGAGCGTGTCCAGTAGAGTGATCTGAACGCCGACGAGATATGAAACCACTTTCATACTGGGTAATAAAGCCAGAGACAATTACGACACCCGCGTTGCTATGGTTACAGCTGGTTGTTTGTTTGAGACTGAAGAACTGGTAAATCTCTCTCGACAAACGCAATTTAATGTTCAATTCCACCAAGAAAGGGGACAACAGTCGGAGGTTGTGTAATTATTCTATTGTTTATTTAAGTTTGATGAATGCATGTACAAATCTCTCAATTTCAGCAGTACCCCTACACCTGCATATTTTCGTAATTACGTCATTGATTAGTGTTCCTTCTTTGGATTGGCGTGAAAACAATCATTTAATCAGCCCAGTGATGGTACAGTCAGTACTGAGCAGCAGGTCGAGGAGTAGACAGGCGGCGGGGTCCTTTCTGATAAAGGCTCATGCAGTAAGCCCCAGTGGATGGCCTCCTCCTGGGGGGGGGCGTAATGACTTCCCCAGCTGGCCCCCTGGGACGACTGCGCTCGTGCTCCGCACCTCTCCTGGCTGCTTTGAGCCACTACGGTGTTTGTTTTGGGAAGATTAGCAACGTAAAACCCTTACAACATCCTGAACACGCAGCGCAGGGAGACGCAATGGAGAGGACAGCGGGAGAGAGGAGCAGAGATTGATGGGCGGGGAGACATCGGAGGACCGAGGAGGGATTTTCTGATCAGCAAGACAGCGGTTCGGGTCAAGAATGCGAGTGAGAGCGAGACAGAGAAAGAGACAGATGGGAAAAAGGAGGTATAATAATAATAATAAATGTAATCCAATTTGAAAGGTGGTCTCTTCTAGAAGGCGTCCACAGTACTGTAATGGTGTCCTGTGGTCTTTGTGCAGAAAGCATCTATCAAAGCTTTTCTCAAGGACCAAACGTGGCAACCGAATCCCTCAGTTGCCCCCCATGATGGATATTTATAGACACTAAACTGCTTGGTGAATGCACCTGTCTGGCTGAAGCTGTCCTCGGGTAGTGTGTAAATGGTCAAGTGCTTCTTTTATCTGATCTGAACGGCTCTCCTGTTGCGCTGGGGATACAAAGCAATGATGTGCATAGAGTACATTTACACACTGGCTAAATCATTCATAAGATGCTTTTCTACGCTTTCCTTCCAAGTGGCCACGTTTAGCTTCAATCGGTCGGTGCGAGCGTGAATGAAGAGACCTTTTCTGAGCTGCGTTGCACCTGGTGTGTCACAGGTGTGTGTGTTCAGCCGCGGCAGGAAACAGATGTGCGGTGATATCAACGGCAGCACAGGTCTGTGAAACTATCAGCATGGCCCCAGCCTGCCGTCTCACTGCATTGAGACACTTCCTGTGGGCTTAAATCATGCCAGCTCATGATTGGGAAAGAAAGAGGAGGAGCAGAGCTCTGCGCTAACAGCGCTGCTGTGTTTGAGATAAAACTGTAGCTGCCTGATTATGAATCCTAGTGATTAAAGAAAGCTGGTAAGAGGGCGGATGACAAGCTAAGTAATAGGGGGTCTGTTGGTAACTGATTGTTGGGAATGACTTGAGAGAAGAAACAATGAAGTTGCCCCATGAAACAGATGAGTAGCAAATGCAACCTTGGCAATCCATGAGGGCTCACGCTCCTGATAACAGGCAGGAAGTGTGAGGGGGAATCGTTGTCCTCCTGGATAGGTTTGAAGCTTTGAACACTTGCATGTTTAAAAAAAACAACACCTTTTTTTATTCTCTTTACAGCCCCTGTCCGGAGCAAGGAATGGGTGACGAATTCAACCTCATGGATCATTCTGACCTGTATATCTTAGACTTCAGTAAGTATTCTTTGTGTAATCCATGTATGTGACATGGATTACCTCATCTTCCACATGTAGATATTCAGACCCACGACTGCAGGTTGTCATTGTTAAAAAGGCGTTAAACTTGTTAGCATGTATTTCAGTTAATGGTTATTATGATGCTTTCAAGCTCCAGTAGAAATAAACATATATTTAAAATGTTTTCAAGTGTTACCTTGTAAAATGTAGAATAAAGAAATATAAAATAGATTTAGATTGGAAATGAGGAGATATTTAACTTGTTGAAAAAAACATACATTTTCTTCAAGATGTTTTTTTTAACCTATTCTAGTTTTAGATTAGATTTTAGATTATTTTTCAGTTTACACTGACTTTAGGGTGGTGGAAATTATTTTACAACTTAGTGCTTCCTGTCAAATAAAAATCTGCCAAAATAGAAATTGGGATTTTTTTTAAAATAGGAAAAATTCAACCGGTTCATCTCAAATTTTCCGCCACCTTGACTAAAGTTAAAACGCTATCCTCAGGTGTCCTCAAAACATTTTATACAATCAACACCGTACACCACTGCTTCCTTCACCCCTCATGCCAGGCCACGGCCCTGCGTTGTGCTAAAACACTGGGTACTTCCGTCTCTTGCACTACCACATATGGGCATTTCCTCCCTGCGCCGGGGTCGCCTGTGATGCTGTCGGGTCACAGCGTGTGTAGGCGGGCTTGCACAGGGACACGGGGGCCGTATGGGACTGCCAGTACTCGGCGGCATCCCCTGTGGCACACGCTGCCACGTGCCAGTCGCCTGCACACTGTTTATCACCGGACATATGGCGGAGCATAATTGAGAGGAAGTTTGTAATGGATGTAAAAAGATGATTTGTGCAATAAGGTGATTCAACACTGTCCTAATGAACACTGTTGTTTGTCTCAGCTGTTTTTCTCTGGGCTTTGAGCGAAACAAGCCTGTGTCTCATTACACTTTCTCTTCTTTTCAGGCCCTAATTTGAAGATGTTATGCAAAATAGCTGTTATTCAATACAGTCTGGAGCAGTCAGGACTCCCACATGATCTCAGGTCAGACAAGCATCCTCTTCTCAAACATTCGCTATTCGCTCATAGCGTTGACTTATCTTTTGTTCATGCTGTTTGTCATTGTTGCCGCCACTCCGTCCCTCTCAATAATGAGGCTGTTTTTCAAATAGGAAAATTACGGCCCATCATCCTTTATTTAACCAGTGGTACCTTTCACGCAAGCTTTTGTCTGAATTTACATTAAATCCGTCAATGTAATGTTTCTATGTAATTGCATCCGCCTCCTGCTAATAGCACAGAGATTTGTGTATGGAAAGAAATGAGACAATTATGTTGAAACTTAAAAGACTTCTTGGGTAGTCCAGGTGACAAAAGGCACGTTACCACCAAGTGAGGATCGCTGATTACGCAATATCTCAATATGCCTCGATTCATTTTGAGTATTTGGATACATTTTTCCTCTCTCTCTTCACAAAATTTCTAGTTAAACATATTTAGGCTCCAAAAACACGTTAACATTTACTGGAAATAAAACTCGAGACATTTCATGCTAAATAGTGTATTCGACACTCTGAGTGCCACTATTGGTTCTGTTCTCATGACTTCTTTGTAACAATAGGAGTCACCGGCTCGGCCAATAGAAGAACTCCTGTCATCGGCTGTTTGAGCTGCGAGTTTGCAGAACAAAGCCATACTCGTTATATACATCCAGGGACAC
The DNA here is from genome assembly GCF_964276395.1 of Gasterosteus aculeatus. Classification (NCBI taxonomy): domain Eukaryota; kingdom Metazoa; phylum Chordata; class Actinopteri; order Perciformes; family Gasterosteidae; genus Gasterosteus; species Gasterosteus aculeatus. The sequence continues at coordinate 7,179,507 of NC_135693.1, read as the reverse complement.
GCTCTCCAATATTTTGGAATATATAGGAAAATCCCCAAAACCCAGAGTTTTATTAACCTTTTTATTGGGCTTTACATCATGACAAAATAACCTGTAACCATAGCAACTCTCTCCTGCCTGTCTGCTCAGCCAGAGGAGAGCTGCTGACCGTCTTAACTTTGAGAGCTTCAAAGGGTCTGAAGTTGGAAGCTCTTCCCAAATCATTTGGGGCCTCGTAGCCTCGGAAGTCCCGGAAGCCCCCAGCCATTGAGCCTGAAGGGCCTGCATGAGGCCCCTTAGTCCCACTGATACGGAACATAACAGGCCACAATATTCTATCATTCTATTTCAAGCATGTAACTATTTCTAACCGTAATGAATCTTCATTATGCAAGTAGATCTGAGCTTGTGAGGTCCACCGATGTGACATTTTTTATTTCCCTTTTTTCTAACACATTGACCCCGTGGAACTTGATACTAATTACTCCTCTTGGCGTCTCATTTTTTTTGTCAGTGCCACCTTGCGCACTCCCCACTTTGCCGTTGCGTTTGTAACCCCGAGTGGCTGTCTCCGGGGGGGGGGGGGGGTTCACAGGACTTTGGTTAACTCCCTTTGCCCCCCTCACTGGCATCTCCAGCTCCAGCGTGCCAAGCTCCCCTCTTAAAACACACACAAGCGCGCACAACAAAAAAACGAACAACGCGATTGAGAGGGAGTGAGTGTGAAACCAGAGCCAGTGATAACAATCTGGGGCTCCACCTCTGACCTGTCAGCAGGTCAGCACTAGACCCTGTTGTCAGGTCCCGCTCCTGGTTCTCGTGTTTCAGCGTGGGGGGGGGGTGCTGCTCCCCTCATCCTCGTCCACATCGTAGCCCTTCAAGCCTACAAGGGGAGAGGGGTGGGGGGCAAATGTCACACAGTTGCTTGATTGACTGTCATTGTTTTCCAGGGCCGTAGCTATTTCAAAACAACGAAAGTCAAGCTGTTAGTTAATAAAAGCATCAGGATTTTGAAGTAGAGATGAAGAATTCCAAACAGACCAACTAATGAGCATTCAACAGCACCCCCCATGAAACTTTACTTACTCAATAATTAAAAAGTATACTGGAGTCTTCCCGAAGGTTAAAAAGTTGCTTCAAAAGTGTGACTTAAAAAAAAAGTCTCACTTCAACTGCAATCTCTGGATCTGAATGAATAAAGCGTATATTTATGCAGCATCATTTGGGAACCACGGTGAAACATTTGGACTTTAGCAAAAGTGCAAGAATTTCCTGAGAGTGAAAAAGACTGAAATTAGAGTCCGGTTCTTTGGCCCGTCTGGGTTAATAACCGGCACCGCTTAAAGGCAACGATAAATTGTGTTTCTCTTTTGCTGTCACTTAAGATCCTTGCTTCTGATTCCTGCTGTTTTTCTCTCTAGGTGGGAACTGGCGGCCATGACCACCAACAGCAACATCAGCAGGCCCATCTTCTCGTCCCACGGCTGACGCAGCAGAATGTAAAGCAGAACAGGGACTGCCCGCTCCGATTCAGGACACCGAGCTTTTAATCCTTCTAATCAAACTGAGCTCCGATGGACTGTTTTTTTTTTTTGGGGTAGAGTTTGGACCCTTACAGGATTTCTTTCCCCCCACGTTAACTTCAAGTGACAACTCATTACTGACCAAGAAATCCCACATGTGAATTCCTCGGACCCCGCGAGCGCTGTCGCGTCGCGTTTCAACACCCGAGACGCTTAAAATCTGTTTCACCTTCTTGTCTTCTTTTCTAGCATCTCTAGAAATCCAATCAGCCTATGATAATCATAGACTTCTAACCACAGGCACAGGGAGGGACGAGGACCTCAAGGTATCGAGAAGTCAACTCCTTGTCCACAGAGGTGAACCCTTTTGTTTTAGCTCTAAAGAGGCCGAGGTGGTCATCAGTTTGTAGGTCTAGCAGCTCCACCGTGGTCATAAACCCATGGAGAAACTGCCACGTCAACCAAGCAGAACCAATCAACTTGTTACCTAGGTGTTAAATGCAAGGAGCGCGAGTATTGGGTGTTCAGTGATTGTGATCGACCATCTACTTCCTCACAACCTGGCGAGGGGGGGGGGGATTCTGATGCAACTATGTACTGTGTATGTGTGTGTAAGTTAGCCTGTCGTCATGGGGAGAGGTGCTCACTAATATGCATCATGTCGTTGTTCCTGCTGTAGACAATCGTGACGCAATCAGACTTTCCTCTTGGCCCGCCCCCCGTTCCCGGATACGTTGTTTGTGTTTGTGTCTGAATGCGAGCAAATCATAACCTGAGCAGATGTTCTTACGGGCTCTCTGAACACACACTCGCCACACAGCTGGACAATGGCTTGGGACGGCTCAAATTGGGGATGTTCATGCAGGTTGTGTGTTTTTATTCTAATCTCCCATTTTAGAACAAATCTTTGAAAACACAGTGGTAGTGGACTCTTTTTTTAAAAATAAGGTTTTATCTCAGCCCACTATAGTCAAACGATACGGTTGGTGATATCCTAAAGTTTTGATGAAGTCAGCAAATCAGATAAAATGGCCGACAACGTCTCAACACCGTCTGTGGTTCTCGTTGTTCTCGCCGAACAGAGCGCTAATAAGTAGCATCTGAAAACATGCTAAATGTAGTATTTTGTTGAGGACTCCTCTCAGTGGAGGGTTTGGTGTGTGTACAGCAGCAGAACAACTCGAGGTAAACTGGAGTGGACAGTTGATCCAAGTCTGCAGGCAGATCTATCCGGCACACACAACAGCTTTTTAAATAATTTTATGGGATTTATTGACATATATGACAAATACAGCATATCACCAGCCATGTCCTTTGAGTCACTAAAAATATAGGGGCATGCCATTTAAATGAAAGACTTAGTGACAACGAATATACAGGTGCTAAAGTTTTATTTATACTGCCTGTTTGATGGTGGTATTAACTTGTGTTACCACACTGTTGTGAGCTGCGGTGAAGCTTTTCAGTCCTGGTCTCTGGGACCGGCCAGATAGACAGACAGACAGATGTATCAGTGTCTGATTAGCTGGCTGGAATCAAACCCCGCAGGGCTCCGGGTCCCAAACACCAGGGCTGGATAACGCTGACCTGCGTGGTAAATGTTTACAAATCCGTGTGTTCCGTGTGAGTCCGTGTAAACAATCCTAAACGCAGGTCAAAGTCACTCAATAACTGCACTAAAGCCAATCGTGGCGGGACAGGCCTTACGGAGAGGAGACGAGTGGACACTTTTTTCAGACGACGGCCCGCCTGAAACAAAGTCTGAATTTAATTTGGGACGAGACGTCAGACAACGCAGCGAAAACCACAGGGGAGCTAATCGCGTGTTCAAGGGGAAAAGCCAATACTGGTAACCATTGTGAACAATTTTTTTTTTTTTTTGGAGTTGTGGAAGTCAGTCAAAAGCCTACAGTCTTTCTGTCTACAGAAGTGCATCATTACATTAAAGCACGCACTCTTTATGAAGTTATACAGTAAATATTTCATGAGCAGACAGTTGTATGTGACCAAACGGATCTCATGCCTTCTAATAATTGATTTACAACAAAGAATGCTTGGAGGAAAAACAACAGAACAAACGATGGAGTGGATTTGGATTTGGCTCCCTGTGCTTATTGGTTTTATTTTGTATTCAACACCGTTTTCAGAGGGGACTGTCGAGGTTGGTCAGGACTTCCTGTGCAATATACTTTATTTCTATATCAAAAATAAACCAGACAATTTGACTTCTGTACACATTTTAAATGTGTTATTCATTCAGTCTTTCTTTACTTGTTTTATTGTCTGAACCTGTTTAGCTCAATGGAGATTTCTGAAGCTGTTTGGATTTGATCAAACCTGAAGTCAACGTGTGATGTGTCACGGCCGAGGCTAAACAATGTTTGACCTGTTCATATAGACCCTCTATGGGGGGGGGGTTAAACTGCAGGCATCTGTGCTTTTTGCCCCCGAAAATGCTGAGCGGCATTCTTATTATATACATTCTACATATAACACATGTCGTACACAAAAGTCCTGCATGTTTCCAACTAGGTTTCCAGTCAGTGGAAGGCCGAAATGAATGTGACACAAGTTTCCGATTTCAAACTCTTTATCTCCTCTCGTAGCTACTGTATGTGGCACTTATTAGCCCCCCAGGTCTTTGAACCCAGCGGTCCCCCCGGTTCTGCTTCCTGTTGAAATGCAGAGCGCTGGATCTGCCCCAGCCGGCCTGTCTGATAGCCCTCATCGTCTACTTCAGCGGGCGCTCTGAAGCCGTGGTGCCACTGGCTGTCAGACTACCTAATGGGATGTGCGGCTGGTCTTTTTTTTGGGGGGGGGGGCGTCCCATGACTAGAAAGCGTCTCACCCTGAACCCCAGCTCCCAATCTTGGCCTCTGCCACCAGCGGCGGCCTGGCAGTTTGTTCCCGTCTGTCACCAGCCCCGTGCTATAAAGCCAGCGTTATCTGCAGTGTTAAGTGCAGCCCACAGACGGAGGGTCAGCTTAAAGTGAGGCACCAGAGACACCCTGTCCCGCCTGGCCCCTGCCGCACACAGGAAGCCGGGCTGTGCCGGGGTCCACTCCCCCCCCCCCCCCCCCCCCCCCCCCCCCAGCTCTGTCTGGACCCCGGGGCCCGAGCCTCGGCCTGTGACACAGGCGCTAATGCAAGAAGACCCTCGGGCCAGATGACTCACTAATTTCCCCTCAGGACCCGGGCGATCCCCGTGGCCCTTGAGAATCAGGCTGGGGATTTGTTTCAGAGTGATTTGTTTTGTCTCGTCTCCACCCACCCACCCACATCGCCTCTCAAGTTCTAGTTCTCAGCTCCCAGCGGGAATAGAAAGAGGCATTAAATGAGCACAAGTCCATGGAGGAAATAAGCTGTGGCTGCAGAACGTGAACTGATGGAAGAGAAAGCGACAAGTTGGTTTTCCTGAAAAACTCTTATCGGGAGGAGTTGCATCCTTCTGTAAAATGCGGTATGGCCACAGTCATGATTTGTTGGGCCCCATAATCTACTCGTCTGATGAACAACTCATTCAGTGCGACCTCCTCAGTGCGTCACGCTTGCAGACATGTCGCTTGATTCCCTTCCAACGAGGGTTTAATTGAGTGACTAACACACGCGCAGTGCAAGCTGACTGGGAGCAGAATACAGAGCCGTCAGCACGGACCGCCCCGAACGCCGCCGACGAGTTAAACAATGATGGAAGCGCGTGTGTCTGTGTGTGTGTGTGCGTGTGCGGGCGTGTGTGTGTACTGTATATGTACAGTGCATCCGGAAAGTATACTTTTTCCATATTTCGTTATGTTACAGCCTTATTCCAAAATATCATGAAGGAGTCCTATGAGCTAACCATTAGCAAGGCTCCCTGAGGGGGCGTGATTTCATGTGCAAAATGTGGTTAAGATATTTTAGACCCATCCCTAAAGCTAAATAAGTAGATTGGTAAAACCGTTTCCTAATAATATGTATACTTCTAATTAAATGGATATGAACCTATCACTGATGTTTGAAAGGGAACAAAAGTATTTGTAAGTTGACAGAAAGGTAAATGTTTTTTCCAAGAACTCAACTGTGACCATTTTTAAATGCACTTAAACTGCAATATCATAAAAATAATAATCTTGTATTTAAGGCCTCGTTAAACAAAAATGGAAATTTCACCTGGTGTGAAAGCTCTGTGAAACTGAAAGAAACCTCTCCTTGGAGTTTGACACTATATATATATATATAATGGTGTGTGTGTGTTTTTTCCTTTAAGACAGGACCAATATAAGAGTTGGAGCTTTAGGAGATTAGTCAATGGGCTTTCCAACATACAAACTTCTTAAACTTCTGCATTTTCTTTCATTAGAACAGTTCATTTTATTCAATATTTCTCCCAATAAATCAGTGATACACATCCCAAAAGAGTTAAAAAATGTTTACCTCTGCCACTAATTATTGCAGGACCTAAAAGAAGACTGATGCATCAGTGTTGATAATGCATTTTAATACGTCAATAATCATAGGGGCCATTTTTGTGCCAAAGCACTTCTAATATCGAGACCCTAAAGTAGGCGTACGTTTATAATAAATGGTAAAAGTGGTTAAATGTCTCAACCATGGAAAAAGAAACGGTTCTCCGTGCGGTTGTCCAGCCCCACCCTTTTAACGGTGATATATCACCCCCGCGTCAGGATGCGTTTGCGGCCTAATACGCTGAGAATGAATTGGTTAACAATGAACAGACACACGAGCCTTTTAACCTTTCCGCTCATATCAATCCGCGGGACAGCGAGCGTCATCTCCAGGGTGCGTGCAGACCGCCGCCCGAGTATTTTCTTATGATCTAATTAACGCAACTGTCGCCAACACCTGCAGACGGTTAAAATGATCCAGTACCCACGCGCGGACGCACGCGCACGCGTCTCTGCTTCATTAATGCGAAGGCACATTTCCACTTATTTACAAAGGCTCACTCCACTAAATATAACCCGCCTCGGGACGTCGGTCAGCGCGTCACAACAAGTAACTTTACCCCTTCCTTTTTTTCTCTTCTTTATTGAGTTGGTTGACGGGTGTCCTGTTTTTTACCCGTTTGTTTTTGGGGGGGGGGTTAGTATAAAATGAGGGACGGGCAGACCGGCTGGACACTCTTCATCCGGACCAGACCCCGCAGAGGTACTACATCTTTCATTTCTATACGTTGCACTACGACTTCTTCAGCTCTGTATTTATTTATGCTTTACTTTCCGCAGGTGTCATAATGACTATTTGGTGCACCGCCTGCCAGTGTGACGTCAGTGCTCCGTGCACGTCTCATCTCGTGCCCGAGCATCAGCGCAGCTCCTTCTGCAGGAGGTTCAGGTCAGTGACTCCTCGGCCTCGCGTCCTCTAGCGGCTCAATCAACACATGGTTGTCTGCAAAATGTGCAAGACCGCGCGGCCCGCAGTGCGCGTGCACCACGGGGAGCACTTCATCCAGTTTACTACCGCCGCATATATGATGTATTGGAACCGCGATGCTGATGCATGCATATACTATATGTACATATATGTGTATATGTATATTGGGAATCCAAGCGTTTTTCCTTGTTCCCACTATCTGGATGATTTGGTGGGAATTTAAAATATTTCTGCATAGGCTATTTATCTGTGGCACAATTTTCATTTTTTAATTTTAAAGTCCATCTCAAACATCATTTGGATGGATCTCTATTGTTGCGGTGCCGGGATTCAAACTGGCAGAAGTCTTCTTTTGTGGCACTTTGTGTGTCCTTGAGGCGTGGGTGCGTCGCTGCGAGGACACCCACTTCACGAGGCAATGAAGGGAGCAGCAGTAGCCCAGCCTCCCCTTTGTGTGTGACGCCCACGCTGAAGCCCTGGCAGCTATAAAAGCCCCCGGCTCTCTGTGAAGGGCCCAGACAGATCCTGATCACGCAAAGTCCACTGAGAGCCCTCCTGTCTGCTGCGGACACAACGGCCTCTCATATCAGCAGTTTCCATAGGAACCCTGGAGGAGGAGACACAGAAGCTTGATCAGTTTAGGCTAATTACTTCTTTTTGCCTTTATTTGATTTCGCCCCCCCCCCTCACTCTGCCCCTCACTGGTGTTGAGGAGGAGGGTCACCTCAGACAATTTTTTTTTGTCATCTAGATGTAGACAACTCCGTCTCCCTAGATTTAGATTCTTTAGTTATCTTCCAAACCCCTGACCTCAGTCATGGTCTCCCACAGATCCACCAAAGGAGCGTCCAAAGCCCGGCGGGACCACATCAATCATGAGATCAGGAATATGCGCGCTCTGTTGCCCACCACCCTGGAGGACCAGGAGCGTCTCTCCTACCTGCACTCCATGGCCGCCATCTGCGCCTACATCAGGAAGTCTGTTGTCTTCCAGGGTAAGGCGTCACACTCCGGTTGCAAGTCCTCCTGTGATGTCTTTGATCCGCTCATCTGCATTCTGCCCCCGTCGCTGTTAATCTAAAATGTGACAAAGTTCCCGGCACCGCGGGGAGAGCATCAAAGCTGAAACTCTCAGAGATGCGTAGAGTGTAAACCGAGGCTCACCTCACTCCTTCCTCCCACAGGACTCCCGACTGGGGCGAGATCACACTCTCCGCCGTACGAGGCCTTTCTTCAAGCCCTGCACGGCTTCATCCTGGTCACCACGGCACAAGGGAGGCTGGTCTACGTGTCCGAGAATGTAGACCAATACCTCGGTCTGTCCATGGTGAGTCGCTTTGGACATCTGCTGTTTAGTGTAGTTGACGTTGGGCTTTCTGGTTTTGTGTCTAACCAGCGTTTTTCATTTTTTCAGATAGACGTGCTGCAAGGAGACACTTTCTACGACATGGTGGAACGCTCGGACATTGATGTCGTGAAAACGCACCTGGAGATTGAACACAACTCGCCATCAGGTAACTTTATTGTTGCGTTTTGAACTGGGATCACTGTCTCAATGTTGCCTGCATGTTGCCTATTTTTCTTTATTCATAGTAAAGCTTCTCTGTCGTCTTATTTGATCTACTGAAAGGCTAAACTGAACCGCTGTGTTTCTGCAGAGAGGAGCTTTATATGCCGTATGCAAACCTCCAAGGCCTTCAAGCTGCGTCACGGCAGCTGCTGTTCCATGATGGTCAAAGGGAGCTTCAAGAGGTTCCCTCAGCCGTGGCAGCCCTCCTCTTCAGCCCGTCCCACCAGCCAGCCTCTCTTTGTGGCCCTCTGCACCCCCACGGTCGACCGCCTGCAGAGCTCCGACTCCCCCTCCTGTGACAGCTTCCACAGTGTCCACGGACTCGATATGACCTTCACTCAGCTGTCAGACAGGTACGTTCACAGAGCCCCTTTAGACCGATGCAGCATAGATGTTGTTGTACTGATCACTGACAGACAGTTCTGTGTATTTCCTGTTCAGCGCCTCCTGTTTTTTGGGGTATTCGACTGAAGAAATGGCCGGTCGATCATGGTACAGTCTTGTCCACCCTGATGATCTTTCCTTGAGTGCCAATTCTCATAGAAGTTTGAGTAAGTGTACAATCTATTCCGGGAAAAAATAATTGCATGAAGTCTAGAGAAAAAACAACAACATTTTCACTGTGCACATTGGCATTAACGTGTGCATGATGTTCCTTCCTTGTCACGTCTAGTGCGGGCAGATGAGGGCTTCCAGGCAGAGATGGTGCTCAGACTCCAATGCAAGGATCTGTCGTGGACCTGGATCTACATCCGAGCCTACAAGGAGTCTGACTGCCAGAGCATCCGCTGCACCAACTTCATCATCAGGTATGAAGGACTCCACCTCTGGTTGACCTGAGCGCACAGTGCGTCTTTCCAGCCACGAGCATCAAATTAATCCTTTGCTTTGCTCTTGCAGTGAAACGGAGGCCCGATTTCTCCAGAAGAAAATCACCAGCGACGCCTTCAGGCCATCGCCCACGCCGCATTTTGCAAGTCAGGAGGTGCCTCACGCCGAGACCTATGGCGACCCCAAGTGTTTTAAAAGACGGAGGACGTCCAGCGGGCAAAGCGAGGAGCCGGGCCACAAGGCCAGGAGGGCGAGCGAGCAGGACTTCTGCCATGTGGCGAGCGCCTCCTCCCGAGGCGACGGCTCGCCCGCTCCCCCTGGAGACAGCGCTGCTCTCTTCACCCCTCCCTACAGCCCAGCCTCCTCCAGCTCCACTCTGCAGCAGGAGGAGCTCAGCCGTGACCTCCTGCTGGATGTGCATGGATACAGCGATCAGCTGCTGTCCTCCCCTGAGTGCTCTCCCTCCTATTACTCGTACCCGGAGGCGGTGCTCACCTGTCACCGATCACCCTCCGGCTCCCTGGCTTCAGCCGCTGAGCAGACATTTGAGCAGGCTGCCTTCGGCGTGTTCGCCGCCCGCTCCCCAGCCTCCTCCTCCTCCTCCTCATCGCCGGCCTATGATTTCCAAGCTTGCACGGCCGACGCTCGATTAGTCCCTGACTGCCCGTCCGTGTCGGACTTGTGCGATGGCGCGGCGGACTGCGCGCTGCATCACGACGACTTCAGCGTCCTCCAGCAGACGCAAGAGGGAGGCCTTGTCCAGGTGCACCATGTCCCCTACCACGTCTTACCCGCACATTCCGGTCTTCTCACCCCCGGCCAATCGCCCAACGCCAGCGAGACGGCACATTACAACGAGAGGGAGCAGGCAGAGATCAGCATTCTGGCTCAGCAGATCTCCTCCCTGGCAAGTAGCTTCGCCATGTACCGCACGCACGACGCCCTCCCACCCGCAACCACCAACGCGCAGCCCTCGGGCCGCGAGTGGCCCTGTCATCCTCCGATCCCCTCGGCGCTGCCTCTTAAGGGCGAGCTGGACCTCGATGACTGCGTGTTCGACAGCATCCTTAAAGACCTGGACGTGGGCGCGAGGAAAGATTGCTTTTCCCGCCCCGGCGTCGCGGCGTTCGGGGACCAGCAGGGTCTGCTGCGCTGCAGGATCGGGTCTCACGAGTCGGAGCCGGAGCCGGAGCCCCTCTGCCTCTCCCCGACCACCACGGAGGACCCGCTGTCCGCGGAGCAGTTCATCGCCATGGAACCCTTCGGTTTGCAGTTGGGACGCCATGACCGAAACACTGGGTTGCATCAACTCAACCGCTATATGCAGAGTCCCCTTCAGCAAGGTAGTGTGCGCCAAGTCAACAGGTCATATGGTTGTCCGTTGTATCACCGTAGGTTACATTCCACTAATGTTGTTCTCCTGTCTCTTTTCAGATGAACTTGCAGAAGAAAACCTGTACTGAAATAAGTCTGTGACTTACTGTGCTGCCACTTGTATGACATATTGTCAGGGCAACCTTCCTCTCGCTGGATGCAAAGACCTTTAGAGGACATCTTTGCAGTAGGACCTGCTCTTAAAAGACTTCGGCTTTGTCTTTATGTCTCAACACTGCTGCCAACTGTGTTTTAAGTTTTTATCTGTGTCTTATATTGTATGAGGTACCTGTTTTACATCACTTACGTACTGAAATGGAGGTGGATTTTTCTCCAATACAGAGTGACCACAGTTTACTATTGAGCACTTTATCAATGTCGTTGCCGTGAGGATTTTATAAACGAGAAGGAGGGCTGATTTAAAAGGAATATTAACTGTTGTTAATGTTTTAAAGCTACCCGCATGAGCTTGAACGCATAAATCTTTCCTCGTGACAAAGAGCCATTTCGAAATGTTTGCTTTCCGGTGCCTTAAGAACACGAGGGGAAGAGACAAATCAGTTTGCAAAAAGAATATTCGTCTGTTTGTGAGTGGGCCATTGATGCTTTCTTGTGAATAAATGAATCATTAAGGAGATGATTGTTGGTTGAACACCTACCTCATCGGTACATTAAATACATTCCAAGTCTGAAATATATTTATTTTGAACATGACACTTAAATGTTTTCATTTTACCGCATTGTGAATCTTTCTTTCATCTTTAATGTAATGGTACTGCACATGTCTTAATGTCCAATGTTATACCTGATGTTTTTAATGTGAATAAATTGACTGAAAAATCCGTTGTGTCATGTTGGTATGAGTGAATCCTACATTTCTCAAATTACAGTCTCCTGTTAGCAGACTTTGTATTCGCCTAAACACAATCTAATTACTGTCAATACAGTCGGTATATCTGAGTTTCCTCCACCAATATGAAGCTTTATTCTGGCTATTTTGTTTGACCACTTGGGGGCCAACAGACCACACGTATTGCGTCATCGCTTCATGTTGTTATGGCAAACAGTTGCTTCTAAAACATCAAACACACACCAACAACCGCATTCATTCATTCATAGCTGTATCTTTGTCCATCTCAGGAATAATCTTTTATATGTATATTTATATATGAGTGACGTATTTGAATATTTAGAGGCTAAATGCTCCGGTGTGTTCACCATGATGTGTGTCTGCGTTTAAAAACGGCTACACACAGGTTGTCAAAGCAGGACGTACACTTGTGTTGCATAAACTGGGAATTGGCTGCGTAGAGCTGAGGATTAAGACTCCTTTCACATGACACTTCACTTGAGCCATTTGATTAGTAGTACATCTTTTCTAAAAAATACACATTTTTGTAGGAACCTTTATTCATATTACATGGGTCCACTGTATTATTTCTACGAGCACTTTCTCCTCATCTGACCAGATGGCTAAATGGCTAAACAGCTCAGCTCAACATCTAGTGAGCTCTCCAATGCTCCATTGATTTACATCTTGTGGCTGGTCATACCAATGAGAGCATATAAACTGTATACAGGGAAAATCAATTTTACGTCCTGGGACAAATATGCAGACGCAATGCATACATGAATAGTTAGACGAAGAAGGGAAATGACCGAGGTGGAAGATGGACCGTGTGCATGAGCACGCAGCTCTCAGGAGGCATCGCGGACGTGCTGCTGCTGGTGCACTGCGTGCAATGCAGGGTCCACATGGTTTTCTCACCCATGTGGGTCAGAACGACCACTAGATGGAGTGATAGCTCCAATCGCCTCCCTGTAACACACATATCCAAATGCCACGAGTGGAGTATTATTCAAGCAAGGTTTAAGAAAGTGAAGGAGTGTGTGCATGTGCACGAGTGTGTGTGTGTGTGTGGGAGATGGAACAAAAGGACATCATTTGGTCCGTTCATGGGCAAACAGTCCAGATGCCTATTCTTATCCATGGAGACCTAATTAAGAGTGATGTCTGTTGAAGGGTATAACGGCAAATAAAGTTCCTAACAAGTCTCAACATCTGCTCTGTGCGCCAGTCTTTCTGCATCACTCAGCGTTACCTGGAATGATAATGATTTCCCCGGAGGCACAAGGACAAAGAGTCCAGGGCACCGGCGCATTTGTCCACACCAGGGAGACGGCAAAAATCCACATTATTTCTTCTCTCACGCACAGTGAACACTCCCAGCAACCTCATGTCTCTGCACATAACACAGACCGACAGTAGAGACAGTGTGGCGGTCTTCCGTTGCTGTGGATACGTGATGATTATTATTCCATCAGCCTTGTGTGTTAAATAGTTTGGTGAATCTTCACTGAAAAAAACAATGAAAATATGATTATTTTAACTGTAAGTGGTAGTGGGCCTAGAACTGCTGCTTGCGTGAGACAACGATGTAAAATATCAAAGGCAGCGCTCCAGCCGCGTCCCTGATGTTAAATTGACATGTTGCGAGATTAGATTAACAAACTGATGAATGATTCATATCTGAGGTGCCAGAGCGGCTGAGGACGATACCAGTCTTCGCTAGAGCTGACGAAAAAAGAGAAACACAGGTAAAACTGTCACCTGCCCCACTTCAGCCGCTTCCAAAGTGCCTCCTCGGGTGGATGGTTGCAGGGCGGATGCTGAAGGAGAAGCGCATCAGTGCAGTTAAACAGAGCAACTCGTGGATGGGATTCACAAGCAGCCAGGTTCTCATATCCTGCCTCGCCGGTGGCTTCTGGCGAATGATTACCTCATTTACTTTTGAGAACGACTCTCCAAATTGAAACTTTCACTGATTTCAGACAACAGGGCCTCAGGTGGCACCGCCGTGTCTTCGTTTTATCTACCGGCTTCATGCTTTTATTGTGACGGCAAACCGGGCTTGAGGGCTCTGCTGAAAGCTTATCTCGGGGTTTCATTCTGAAATAGATGAAGATGTGGAAAGCCAGAATGTGATTTGTTTATTCTGCCCGGGGATTGTTTGGCGGATGGAAGCGATGACACGGGCGATAGCCGCCAAGGTCACGGAAAGGTTGTCATGAGGGACGCCTCAGCTCCTATTGTATGTTAACCAGAATCTGCCTTTTTACTTGATCAGGGTGTAATTCATTTTTAGCTTGTCTCAATTATTCAGGGATGAATCGAATTTCCATTTCTATAGCTTTGTTGTTCCACCTTTCAAAAGAGGCACCTGACTGGCGTTGGTGCAGTCAGCACACATTACACTGGAATTGGGTTAAACAAAAACACCCAAAATAGACTCCAGCCCTTTCCTGTTGCAGAACCCCAAACCAAAGCTGTGATCTGGGAACACTGGATGCCAGTCAATACATCTCTTTTGACATTCACGGGAGAAAGAACAGCCAACCAGGGAGAGGAATACAAATGGTGTCTTAACAACAGAGCCTACTTGCATATGAATGTTTGATTCAGGTACCTTTCCTTCTCTTGGAGGAATTTGCTGCTTAAGGCAAAGCGCCTGTGCACAGAAGAGACAAAAGCATCCCGCTGTCAAAATTTGCTCAACACATTGTCCTTTGTTGATGGAGATTCTGGTATATTGGAAAACACATTTTCTCATATAAGATTTTCCATTGGGGGCTTAGAGTACGTGCCTGGGTGTATTTTCCGTTACAGAAATCCCAAACTGATTTTCATGGGTTTACGTTTATTTTTTCTGCAGCAGCAATACTGCTGGACGGGAAAGTCTTTCAATGTGTTTCGTATTTGCCCCCCACAAGCTCAGTGTTCAGAAAAATGTTAGCTTTGTGCTGGAATTCCACACAGCAGCACGTTGGTGGATCTCTGCGAGACACGGATGGATTTTTAAAGCGCCCTGGTTGTTTGTGCAGTAATGAGGACTATTTTAAGTATTTACAGAAACTGGCAGTGATTGCTAGTAATTACTCGTGCGTAGCTGTACAGCCGAAGGGCCATAACATACAGTATATGGTCCATATAGGGGGAGTGCATCATAAACATGTTTATTTCGTGCACTCGTGTAGAATCCCAGGGGGCAAAACAAATAGACGTGAAGGAATGTATCTTACGGAAAGTTCAGAGAAGCTTTAAAATAATTAGAGGGCAATTAAGTGAGATGCAATTATAAACAAATTAATCAACAATTAGAATCATATCAAAAGGTATTCATGAATGCCAAATAATTGATGCATAGACTTTTTAACAATTAGTTTCTGATTAAATAATGGAATGCATTTGATGACCCAGTTTCTAATGGGTAAATAATCCAATGGATCTTTTTTCCAGGGTTGATGGACGATCAGGGCAAAATGACTAATCCTGCTATGGCGAAACCATAAACCAGCCCCCCCCTCTGATTGGCTTCTGTTTGTTGCATTTGTTGGTGAGTTTTGTAAAAGTGAATGTCCCACTTGATTCTTATTATTTTAAAAAGGAAGTTTTTAATCATTATTGTTTAAACCCTCGAAAGTGTTTCATCTGGAAACATTCTGCAGAGATTAGAGATTTCTGAAAGTCAATGTCATAATATTCCAGCTGTATTGCTGAATCCTTACATTTTTCATGTATGATCTCCTTATCAACTTACATGTTGTGTTGATCTCAATGTTTGAGGTACTTCAAACCAATCGTGAGGAAAACCTCAGGTAGCGAAACTGGGTACAAGACAAAACACTTCACAGCTGCACAAAATACACTCAGCCTGATGGGGGTCAGTGTGTGTGTTGATCTGAGACTGCGCTCGAAGGACGAAGAAATTAAACAAAGGATGTGGAGAAGATGAGCAGCAAGCGAGCGTCCCCGGACACCTCAACCACAATCTACTGTTTTATTTGTATTACTCAACCTTTGGTAACACACTGCTAAGCAACGCTTCATGCATTCCATGTGTCATCTTAACAGGTTTCAACTTCTTTTGTTTTTTGTGTATGTGTGAAAAACACAGGCCGGGTCCTGGTGGGATCCAAACTAGCGCCTTTGTAGATGTACAAAATGTTCCAGAAAAAAAAGATCATTGTGCAAGATTTATTCATGAGGACTTATTCCCTCTTCATATCGCAGGCACAAGTGTTGCTGCACGCAAGCTCAAGGAATATTACAATGGAGACGGCACAGTGGAGCGCCGCTGTGTCTATGGTAAACAAATTGAATCTCAGCATTCGGGACAATGTTGTCATAATCCCAGTTATTTTTGTTTTGTTTATGATCTACTATTTAGAACAAATGACAGTGAAATAAAGATATGCATATGGGCGTGCTCATTATGAAATGACCATACAATGCAGAAACTGACGACCTCGCTCAGATTTAGAGAGAAGAAAAAGCTATGTTCTGCACAATGAAGTTCATCATCTTTTGTCTGGATTACAATGCCGAATATTTTTTTTACATCAATGATTTACAATTAAATATCCTTGAGGCTGGGTCTTGTTCATTGGTACCTTTTTTCCATCTTCTATCTTATCCTGTAACTCGATCATGCAAAATGTAGAGACCATTTTAAAATACAAGAGGGGACAAGAACTATCCATTTTGCTGAGCTCTATATAGCTCATTCCAGCGCCCGCTAACGTTAAGTCGCTAAGTTATTAACCGCTTATTAATCCTGCCATTTTACTCTCAGATAAATTTGCTGCCTTAGATCCTCGAGCGGTCGCGCACTGAGGTCATGCAAACATCCTCCCTCAGACCACACGGCTTGCGAAACTGTAAAATATCTGTGCTATGAGAGGAATAAAAAAAGCGTGAGCGATAATGTATTTCAGGCTGACTGCTAAATGTTAAATTAAGATGTAATAAGAAAGTCAAATGAACATAGATCGTCAATAACGATTCCACGCGGCTAATCAAACATTATCTCTTTGGGTTTTGGCAGTTGATTTGAATTGAATAAACCATATTTAGGGTGAAAGCACTGACACCCCACACATAGTCTCGTGAGCCTTGCTCTCATACATCTCAGCTCCTCATGAGGTTTTTCAAAATCCCGAGCTAGAACAACACCGCTCGCCAAACTTTCTCTTTCTACATGCGTTCGCTGCTTGACTTCTTTGTGCGCCGCGGCGAATGTCGTGTTGTTATTCTCTCTCTAATCTGAGGGTTGTGGCTCCGGCTGCACAGGTTTGCCTTTCTAATGGGACTTGTGATGATGAGGCCTTGTCACCAGGATGATTTATAGTGCAGTCGTTACTGGAGGTGTGCTCAGGCTGCGCCACCCGGGGAGATGCCTCCCATCACGTCTCATTTGCATTAACTCAATTCCTGTGTCGACTATGTCTCACGCCACTAATGAGGCACCCAGAGGACAGGAGAGCGTTCAGCTCACAGTCACACTATTTTTTTTTATTCTTCACCGCAAAGACCAGAGTCTGCATATCCAGTGCACGCCATTAGTGTTCGGTAACACACAGTACAGTTTTAATGACACAGAGTGTGTGAGGTATGACTTTTACACAAAGTCATGCGCTTGCCCCAAATGCCATTATGTTGACGTCCTGATTCACTCTCTGCCATCTATTTTTCTTCATTTTCCATACAAGGAACCCCACAGGTGACCCTGTTTAACTATTTAATCCTACCACGTCAATCAATATGCAGTAAAGTAAAGATTCTTTTGTAAATCGGTTGATTACTTTATAAGGTCTGTTCAAATAGAAAAGCTGCTGTACACATGTTCAGATTACGTTTACATTGCATTTGTCGATTTGGAAGATGCTTCTGTCCCAAACTGTGACAATCTGGGTGCAAATCCTCTAACGTATCATGTGAAGTTTTTGGATAACTTTGTGTTTTGAGTTTTCTGTTTTTTTCTTTCTTGATTCACGCCAACACATGTTAATTTTATTTTCTAAGTACGCTCCCCGATGTCCTGTTTGTCTTAACGTCTTTGTCTTTGCTTCTTGTCCTTCTTGGGTTAAATGTCTGCACTGCCCTGATCCGTTTCACCTGTCTCTCCTCAGACCTGCAGTCACCAGACCTCCTGCTCACCTGTATCCACTTATCGCCCTTTGTTCTTCTGTTGTTTTTTATTTCCGTGCTTGCTGTTCCCAGCCTGCTCTTCAGGACTCTTCTAAGTAAGTGTTTTAACAGTTTGAATCGTTGCGTTGTTTCTGCTGCCGCCGGGTCTTTGCGTTCATGCGGCTTCTCTCAGTTATTGACACAAAACATCAAGTGATAAGTGTGATTTCTGCCTTCCAAACAACTTATGGTGCAGAGAATTTAATGTAGAGAAGCAAATTCTTTTTTTTTACTCCGCTGACCTGAAGCCACACTCAAAAAAAAGAGTTATTTTTATTAACGTTAATTCAACAAAGCAGGGCCAAAAGCCCCCCATCGGGCTGCGCTCTCCTTTTTGCCCTGCTGTTGTCCTGCTTACCTTTTTCACGAGTATTCCCACCTTTTAAAACCCAATACCAGAGGTTGGTCACCTGCTGAGGTTTTGCGCGACTTATTTTTTTGGCCTAAATTGTCAAACGTTTTATTTTGTTGTTGTTGTTTTTAAAGGTCTGTGTTTGTTCACTTTCACTCATTGAAGCATTGTGCCCTATTGTAGCGCGGCTACCAGTGGTGATGAATCCACGCTAATAAAAACGCTGCGACACAAACGTCGATGGCACATTCTCGCAGCGAGCACTGTGTTGCTCTGCGCCAGCACCCCTTGGTGCCCCTCTGCAGTTTGCCTCTTCCCATGCTGGCATTTTTAAGGTCAGAATGAGCTTTTTCACAAATCCACTACATGTATTATTTCCTCATTGCACAAGTCCTGTTTTCCTTTTGTTGCTCAGCTTCCAGCCTGCAGCGCTGCTTCTAGTGCAGCTTCTTTTATCCAATCAGATTAACCCTACGATAGTACACGGGGGACGTTATCGTTGATTGTCATAGTCCTCAACTTCTCGCATCTTTGGTTTGACGTGCCAGAGCCTTCTAGGTTTCCTGGAGGTACGTCCGCATTAACATGCGCTGTGATTGGTCAACGTGATCTACCTAGCAGAAGTCTGTAGTAGTAAGAAGAGTTCATGTTGAAGTATATGGAGAATAAGTTGTGAAATTAGTTGTGTCGTTCGTTTTCTTTTACCTTGCTGTGTTTTTATCACAATGGCAGATGAAGGGGGAGAAGCGGGTTTACCATCGACGTCTTTCTTAGGACTTTTCAGGTTGTTCAGCTGTAGTTCGAAGGCACAGGTAGGAAATGCACAGCCCGCCCCTGGTATACTAGAGTGGTATACCAGGTTTGTGGCTAATTCTCTTGTACAAGCTAAAGATCACGTGAAGACGCGCCCTAATCCGCCTCTGTTTAGCTGGTTCTCTGCCATCTACGCAGACTTTAAGTTTCTTGCAGATAGACACGTACATGCTTTAAAACCTTTTGTTTTAAAGATTTCTTATAATTACAATGTGCTGATTGTGGGCGACAAATGTATCGGCCTATTTAATGTTTGTTGATATCCCACTCTTGGACGTACGATTTACAAATATCTCAAACTCGATGTATATTTTAGTTCAAAGTCTGTTATGTTTTTGGGTTTACAAAAGCTTAAAAGACCAAAAGTAAAAATACTCATGCAGGTTAGCCCTTTTAACATATTGAGGCATTAATGCATACGCACTTTAATGTGTGCAGTTAATTTGTCAAGGACCATACCTCAGTCAGCACAGTGTTATGAGTTTATGTGCCTCACATAAACTGATTTCCCAGTGTAAAATAAATGTATTTTAAGAGCTTATTTAGAAGTAGGGTCAAACGTGGTGAACCCATCTTGCACAATGAGATATTTATCCAATATCAGCTTAGTGAAAAAAAAATACCTTTTTTTAAATTATTTAATTAAGATTAATTGGGCGCACAAAAGGACGACAGATTGACAAGTGCAAGAAGATCATTGATCAGACTCAAGAGGAAAAAACCTCAACAACAACACAGGAGGGACTGAGAGCAATGATCACACATCCCTTCACGCAGAAAAGACCAGTGACATAATTTTAAAGAAATCGCCTGTGAGGCTTGCATGAACTTCAAGTGAGTAGAAAGCCCACACTGAAGCTGGGCCCAAGAGAGGATAGACTGGAGGAGAGACTGGAGGTGAGGAGACGAGGAACGGGCACATTCCCTCCGTAGTTGTGAGCAATAAATCCTGTGCTAAAAATAAACCGGCTAGGTGCTATGACAAAACCTTTTGTGAAGTCAAAATGAGCGCGTAAATTGAAATTTATGGTTCTAATAACAATGCGCTGCTCAATTTGAATAATTCCCTTCTCATGCCCTCTTTAGCTGACATTCATTCGCAGGTCGGTCTTTACAGGGGAAATAATTGTTTTGCGGGTGTCTCCTTGAGAAAGAAAAGCGCCGAAGGCTGAAACGCATTCTGTGGTATTGATCGATTACTTAATCATGTGCATTGCTTAATAAAGCAATAAATCCCCCCTAACCCTTTTGAAAACGCATCCTCGCGTACATGTTTTTGCTGGGCTGTGATCCTAATTCAGACATCGCTCACTGTATCTAAACGTCGCTGTGCCTCCCTGCTGTGTTTGGCCTTTCCGTGCCATTACTGGAAGAGAGTGCACTGTGACTGACTGCTGTGTGTGTGTGTGTGTGTTTGTGTGTGCGTGCTCGCCAGTCCTCGTCGCTCAGTGTCTTTACCTCCCCCATCGATCAACAGTTCGGCCATGTCCTGTCCATGCGGAAGGTCACAGCCCCTTTTTATGTCTCCAGTGACACTGTGGACACTAATAGCTGCTTGCATACATAACAGCCCCGTGGGAGGCACTTATTGCTCTGGGTGTGAGCAGAGGGACTTGCAGAGTTCATTTCATACCAGTCTTGTGCTAAAGTTTATGGAATTACTCTGGCAGCAAGAATGAATTATTAATTACAGGTAATCAAACTTTGCAGATTATAGAGGAACGTGGAGGGGGTCAAACATTGGACGAGTGCACTCCGACTGCCGGTTGGATCCCTTTGAAGCATGTTGGTGCTGAGCGGCCTTTTGCTGAGGTGGAAATTTCAGGGTATTAGCAGGTTATTAACTTTGCCTAATAGGAAAATTTCAGCTCTTGGAATGCAAACGAGGTGAGAGAGCAGTAGGGTGACAATGAGAGCATCCGCCCACGGGATGATAATGATGTGTTCGCTCATGCACAGGGTGGAGCGGCCTCTGCGTCCTTAAGCACCGGACTAACAAGTACATGTCGACAGTGCATCGAGTGTTTTCTGTAAGTGTCTGCTCACGAAGCCTGAATGCCGAGCGTTATTCAACATATAGCTGCCATGGGAACTCCCGTTTGCGGCTGTAATACGACGCTCTCTTGATGTGAATGACCGTTTAATGATCGTTGCTGGCTCATTGTGGTCCGGTCATTTTTATTCATGTCTTCATTGATTTTACAAGGATGATTTTAATTGTGAAAAACTGCATAGTCAGATTGATAAATCCTTTATTCTCCCCATACAAAGTTTGCAAATGAACCATTAGGCTTTATTAAAATGCCTTTTTCACAACGGTTGGCATTTTATACAAAAATCTACAGAGAGAAATGCTATGGCAGAGATTGACAATCTAGCGCCACAATCAGGTATAAAAGTCTTTGTGATTCATTCAAAACTGACTACCATTTAGCCTCTTGTGGTTTCGGTGCTAAATAGCATGCATAAAACTTTATATTTTGATGCTAATCTATTACAGTACATCTCCCACACTGTTGTATTTAGTCAGGCTCGCTTACTGCGTGAGAGTCTGTGACAGAGTTGTGATTATGTCGACAGCTTTTCTGTCCATGTAACTGCTGACAACAAGTGAAAGTACTGGATTAAAGTACACTATCCAAAACCAGGACTTTGTTTTATTGGAAGCTATCAGGAGTATCACTAAGCAAAATCAATTAAGCACTTAAAGCTGCAATCTCACAGGACTTGGCTGCACTGCAGAAGAATGCCGAAACTGTAATGAACTGCACCTGATGACGTATCAATAAGTTACTCCTTCACCTGCTGCATCAAACGTTTGGGGAACGGAGTGTGTGACGAGAACAAAGTGAGCGAGAACAAACGCACGGTACAGGAAGGGGGCGGCATCAATTAGCAGACATGTTCCACACATGCGTGTCGCCTTGTTTTTATAGCGTGTTGTGGATCACTTGGCTTCATAACAAAAGCCTTTCAGAAATATCATTAGAATCAATGACCTTTCATACAACACAACAATATATCAGCTCTATTGTATATGCGCCCCCTCACCCACCACACCTGCTTTGGGAAAATACATATTTCCGCTCCAGGTTTTGACCTGAGAATCCAGGGTAGAAAAAAAAACAGCAACCAGACACACTGATTCTGATGCGAGGCTATGGGAGTTTAGCATAGTTTAGGATATACATATTCACTGGACGAGTTCAACCCTGATGTTTATATTATAGTAGGTGTCTTAGTTGCAGCTTCCAAGATTTGAGGGCTATAATTAAAACAACGTGGTTGTAGATCCATTGTTGACCTTGGCAGTACACATACGTGGTGAACATGAAAAACGTGTTCCACAGACTTCTACGGTAATCAGAACTTGATCATGACGTGAGACCAGGACCTGGTCTGGTGGTCAGAAGTGTGGGGGGGGGGGGAATATATCGCAAAACTAATGACAGGCTTTGTTTTCCTGCAATCCATTGATATCAGAACTGTGGGTAAGATTGATGTGGCCATCACAAATGAACCTGGGGCAACAACTTTTTTTTTTACTCCAGTTTTATTTGATGCTTTGTTTGAATTTTCTCTATGGCGTCAGTTTAATGACAAAACTCACACATGCAAGGAAACGTCTATTCGAGTGAATTTCAGGTTTTCGCAAGCGTAAATTTCTTCTGCGCACTCAATTTTAGCAGGCGCGAGAGGAAATTCAACAACAAGGAGGACGGGCTCTTCTCTGATTGGTCCTGGTTGTTGAGGCTTTGACAGAGTCTCGTAGGCACGTCACTCACTTCAACCAAACTCCGGTAAGTAGCTACATATATGTATGGTGGAGCAGCAAGCTTAAAGCTCGCTAGTAGCTAGCTATGTTACCTACTGGTAGATAACAGCGACTATGTCCCGAGAACTAACTCTTTTTCATGGAATAAATAAAGTGACCGTGGGTCAAATGCCCTAATCACCACTAGTAGTTAATCAAAACCAAAGCCTCAACGACCAGGACCAATCAGAGAAGAGCCCGTCCTCCTTTGGTTCCCGCCCACACACTGCCAAAGTCATACTTTTGAGCGAGCAGATCAAGTTTACGCGAGAGAGTATGTCAGTCTGCGCTCGCAGTTGTTGAATTTCCTCTCGCGCCTGCTAAAATTGAGTGCGCAGAAAAAATTTACGCTTGCGAAAACCTGAAATTCACTCGGGCTCGTTCTGCCGTTGTTTTTCTTCACGTATTACAGACTGATAGCATCGTTAGCATGTGCTAGCTAAAACAGTCAAGTAGCGAACGTCAAATGCACATTATCAGTCCTTGAAAACTGAAAACCGGATCGGACCGTCCAAAGACGACTTTCACCCCGAGCAATAATGTATATTGAGACAAAGAGACTGTTCGAACTAAGAAGATTAGGAGGACTTTTACACCGAAGTCATGTTCTTCCAGAAGGACAGGCGAATGGACTTAACGTAATTTACGTAAAGGTACTTATTAAGTAAAGGTAAGCGCATGCATACACTGCTGTACACGACAAAAATAAAAGACCAGCCCCATTTTCAATAATATTTTAAAAATATAAAAAGATTTATCGTCAATAATGCACCGTCCAATGGTGTTGTTGGCAAACCATATTGCTGTGTATCGCATATCCGGAGTCTACAGAAAACCCTGTGCGTGTCTGTTACTATGCAAACAACATTGGGAACTTGACGTTTGTTAGCCTAGCACCAGGATTTGGTTGATGATTAGCAAGGAGATCGACATTAATTTATGCATCTCATTTATTCACTTCGCTCATGGCGTCCACCTGAATTGTCCTCTTTGGCTAAAAGGTGCCCTAAATTGGTTGCTCACATTTCCCAAAACTGCTAATTTGCGCCGTTTCCGATCTGTTTCTAGGCGATCGCCACCGAGCTAAAAACTAAAATGACAACCAACGGTCGCGCAAAATCTAACGGTTATTTCACCGCACTGATATGAACGCTCAGATCAATGTACACAGGTGTGTACATTACATTATGGCTCAATTCAGTACACCCCGTGACTCACTGTCAACCAATCAGAACGCTTGATTTCATCTGCCCCGTATTATAAAAGAATATACGATACGGCATATGAAACATAACCAGTAGTCGACGTGCGAGCAGCCGGTTGAATTTATGCTACTTTGTAGAATTCATATATTTGTGAATGTGACTTTGAAAGAGTCCGTGCCTCCCAGCCACGATCCTCACCGCACGTCACTGAGTATCAGTGTGCGGTGGGTGTCCACGGCCCAACTCCGACCCCCCATCACGGACTGTGAAGCGCGCTCCCGCTGACTCGGTGAGGCTTTAGTCCAACTGATGAGTGGAGGCTCTCTAGGAGACATCTGGAGGCCTTTGTGAACCCCTTCCGTAAATTAGCATACGATTCTGACTCGGCCAAAGGGAATTACCCACAAATCATTGCAGTGTGATGTTTTAAAATGGGATTACCAGTGAAGGCGTAATAAGAGGTTAACAAAGAGGATGGTAGGCGTGTTTAGACTTTCATACATGTAAAATGTTGAAGATGGAAGATGGCAAAAACACATGAAATCAGACTATTTATACATTTATTCATAGAATGTTAAATCTAAATCTAAATCAAAAGGAAACGTGTAGCCTGCAGAAAAGGAATCTAGGAAACTGTCAAGCTTGTTCAGGTAAACCGTACTGACCAGATGTAAGTTTGCTTGAGTAACACTCGGCTATTGCAGGGATGCTGTTGTGAAAGTGACCTTGACCTCGGTCCGTGTGATAAGGAAGCAAGAATATCTTTTCTCAATTGTGACAAAAGTACACTCTAAGCCTTAGAAATTTAACTCACGAACACGTTGAACTTATGAAGTTTTTCCAATCGCATTGGTAATCCCACTGTGTCATTTTAAGGAGTCTGAGCACAGGGACACTTTGACATATTGTGTCCATTTCAATCATCTCTTCCCACAGTTTCTCATCTAGCACTAATCTCTCTCTCTCTTTCGTGTTTGCTGTGGAACAAAACCAATCTTTCACACAAATGTATTCTTTCCTCTGGTAATCTGCACTTGTGACTTGTATCAAAGGCAAAGCAGGTATGAAACAGAGGGGAGAGCATTCTAATTTATTTCGACTTATTTATTTAATTTATTCCCTCCGGTGGCTCAGACGGCGTTGATGTGTCTCTAATTGATTTCCGCGGGATCCTCCGATGAGCGGCGAGAGAAGAGCAGGAAAGGTGTGCAGTGTGTCCCAATAAGAAAAGGTCACAGTCGTGCTTAAGTTGACCACCCTTCTCCTTCATACCTAATTAATTAGCAAATCATTCAGTATACGTGTCTGTACTATAATACGACGGAAAGTTTCTTCATATCAGCTCTGGTAAAATAGTGTGAAAATTGAGCATCAATGGATTCTGAAATGATTATCAGTAGACTGTTTTAAATTGTAATTTGCATGTATTCAGTTTTTAAAACGTGTCGGGGAGGAACTGATTGCACTCTGCAATCCCGCCATCATCTTCACCAAATAGATATTTTTTTTAAACAGGATACACCTGTAGCTCTTTAAAGCCTTATTTGACCGGCTTAAATACTTGTTCTTCAGCGCCAGGGGACTAAAAAACGAACCACCGTGTGGATCTGAGTTGTCTTTCCTTCACCCAACAGTGCACACAGCATTCATCTTCATGTAGCGAACTGGACAGCAGAGGATTTAGGAGTGCTACTTCCAATCCGTCATCGGGCCAGAAGCTCTTATTGAATATTAAAAACGGGCGATCTCCCTGATCAAATCTCTTGGGCTTTGAGGCCTTGCCAATAAGCCGGATAGACGTTGGGACATGCGTCGTATATCGGATGAAGGACGTGGATGGACACCTTATACAAATGTCATGATCACTGTGCTTTTTTTTTTTTTTTAAATGCAACCGAAGGAATAATCGCTGACTGGCTGCAATTTTATCATCTGGTTATATCTAATTTTTATTTCTACTTTGGCGTATCAATAAACACATTAGAACGTCGCGGGCGATCGATGGCCGCAGAAGGACGAAACTCTTCGGCCGCGGCTGCTGTATCAACACGATCCCTGAAGACCGCTGCAAATCAAACCTCATCTCCCAGCTTTAGTACTGACTCAACGTTTATCAAACATTCATAGCTGCGGCGCTATTTGCATCGGCACAAGAGCTACAATCAATGTGAGGTTCCGAGGGAGTTTACCAACTGGAGGGCTGTCAATAAGGATTTAAGATTCACAGTAGATTTCCCAACGCTTGAATCGACCTCCCCCTGCCCAGAGTGGTCATAGCTGATGTGCTCCTCTGCTAAAGGCTCGGTCTGACCCCCACATCTGGGGGTCACAGTCAGCTTTTGACTTTATTTAAAATTTACCACCCACTCTTCAATTACACTCTTATGGAAATGACACTAATGATCTAATCTTCAGCCATTCAGCAGGGAAGCGTTGTGTGTGTGTGTGTGTGTGTGTGTTATACTTGGCTGTATTCCTCTTGCGTTCGTGGTGCGGCTCTGTGAAAATACCAAGGATTTATATTCTGATTTGTTTTAACGGCTCCGTCACTATGATCATCCAGACCATAACTCCAGATTCAACAAATGGTGCATTTTACAACTTAAGATAAAGGGCTATTCAAGTGTACGTACGTGGAAACTGGTTCACATCAAAAATAATTATCTGCGTCACAAAAGTCTCTTCCCAATGTCAGTCCATGGGATAAATCATTTTTGGGGTGGATAATTTAGTATTTCCTTCAAAGCTGGGTTCTTCCTGTGCGCTTGGAGCCCAGCTTCAATAGTAGATCTTCACGTTGGTCCTTTTTAGCAACTCAAATTCACTTTTCGTGAAACTCTGGTGCTGATCCTGAGGGGGGGGTCCTCGGCCCCCAAGCTCTCACTCTGGAACCGACTTCAGATCCTTTGGGTTGGATCCATTGGAGTCAGACAAAAAGCTGATAGAGTGAACCCTCAAAGTCGGGTCTTTCCCCCACCCGTCTTTTGGTCGCGTTATCATCCACCCAGGAAAAACAATTCAATGCTACCAAAAAGGTAGCCTAAAAAGTAGGCTACCTTTTTATCCCAACTTCCATACATTTCAAGTCATTGAGTAAAAACCAAAGTGAAGCATTTAGAGTGATAAGGGGAGATTAATCAGCAGCACAAAGCACGAGCGAGGCTGCGGATATGACACGTGGTAAAGGGTCAGCGGATGGGGGTACGAGAGGTGTGCAATCATGAACATGTGCTAATTGGAGTGTTCGACATTCTTTACCTCAGTATAGTTGTAAAAAAAAGGTTTGAGACCGTGTGCTCATTAATATGCATGAATAATAAAGACTAAGTGACTCAAACACAACAATGATGTTATGTGATCAGTTGCATACCAAATTCAAAGCTGTATTTGAATTAAAACTAGCATTATAGTGGCTGCACTGGTCTGACACTATTTCGGTGCCAAAGAACAATAACACGAGGATCCAGACATTAAGCCTCTATGTGAGCCAGGCAACAGTTAGACAGAACTGCACAGAATGTGCGAGATATTAATATACATCAGCAGCCACGAAGATCTTCCCCGCTATCATTGGGTTCAGCCCCAGTACACTGCTACAGATCAACTTGAGTCGGGGCCTAAAGCAAAACCAATTACGGATATTATATATCGTTATCTTGCAATCTCTTTGCCATGCATGCTGATTTTAAAGTGCAGCTTTACCAGTAGTGAGAAGCAGGGCAGTGACCAGGCAA
This sequence comes from Gasterosteus aculeatus, assembly GCF_964276395.1. Lineage (NCBI taxonomy): Eukaryota > Metazoa > Chordata > Actinopteri > Perciformes > Gasterosteidae > Gasterosteus > Gasterosteus aculeatus. Next base: position 7,151,912 of record NC_135693.1, on the reverse strand, counting down.
AGGATCCGTTTGATTTGGGTGCAAATCATGCTGTAATGACAAATACTCTGACTGCTTAGAGGGTTTTCCTTCAGTCTGATTTCATGAGGTCTCTGTAAAGATTACTTCCCACACTAAATGAAGCGTAAAACACCTTTTTGTTCTTGTCTTGTGGGTCACAATTTCACACAGAAAATCTCCAAGGGACCAATTCCTTTCTTTTCCTGAGAGACAAAGTCTAAATCAAATTTAACAAGGCCCGCTCTTCTGGGTCTAACTTTTAATTAGTAAAGCGGGTCAGCCTGACTCTCTATGATCGGCCCTAAAACGGCTCTGTATCATTATCGCCTGTGAAGTTCCCATCTCCCTCTTTCTCGGAGTGCTTCCAACAGAATTGGAATTTCTGCTTTTTAGGATGGAGCATCCGATTTGTCTCTGGAGACATGCGGCGTGTGTCAACAACGCGGAATCCATTTATTTGTGCACCTCCTCTTAAGAACGGGGAGTGTAGCCAGTGTGTGGAGGTGTTTAATAAAGGTGGCTGAGAATGGAAGGGGAGGGGGGGGTAGACAAAAGAGAGCCGTCCTCGTCATCACCTTTTGCAGCAGACTGCACATTACCAACCCCGTGCTCTTGATTCATTTCACGCTACCTGTATTTGAGAAGCTCTGTGAATATGCAGAGCAGCCACACGATATAATTCCCGTCTCGGGAATTGCAAGGTAGGAGCAACTATTGAGTCGGCCCTACATGAAGACAAATCCTGACGGCTGCCTTAAATGACCACAGGAGAGCGGCAGGGAATGGCCTCTAGCGAGCGCACCAGGTGCCATGGACTCCCTTAATGCCAGCATGACATACTCGTCCATATTATAGCACTGTTCAAGATAGACGGGCCGTGCTTCATACCAATATTCCCTCTTTTCCACTTTTCAATATTCAGTGTATAACAGCCCTGTTTGGTTACATATGAGGCTTTCAGAAGCAGTTTTGTAAGGGGAACATCACCGTGACACATTTTTACACTCTGAGGAGAATGATATTTTCCAACTGCTGGTAGAAATATTTGGGTAAAATTTGACCCCCTGGGTGCATTACTAAGGGACGACGATCCAAACTCGTGCAGACAAAAACTCCCTAAACTTTGATTTAACCTCCTTTTCTCCCTGGAACATTGAATTTTATTCATACGTTTAAAAGAAGAAAATATATAGAGGCATACCACCTTTTTCTAGTAGCGCAGAGATTATTCCTAAGGCTGTGTATTAAGTTTCTTTAGTTGCATAAATTAATCAACGGCGGGGCTAATTTCAGCATCATCGCGGTGAAACGCTCCCAAGGCGGCCACCTCTCTTTCCATCCTGTCAGCGTAAACGCATGTCTGAGTTTCTTTCCGGGACCCAACTTCACAGCACAGAAAACCACTTGCACACTAACTCCAGGATTAACGTGGAGGCCGCCGTTGTGATTGCAGCAGATAATTGATACAAAGGCTGCTCCATGGGCTCCCTGGGCTCCCTGGCAAGGCTGTGCCATGACGCACGCTGATCGCAGCTTGGATTTGGCCTTTTGTGAGTCATCCTGGTAATTTTGGATTACACCCGAGAGGGTTGTGTAACATGCTGCAGTTACTGCACCAAGACATTGACTTCATAATGTTGTTGGTTCGACTGTGTAATCACACATTTTCACTCTTAATTCCCATATATTTCAGCCGTATGTTTTGATTTGAACTTGAATTACTTATTGGTGCGTTCTCCAGCAATGTTTTGTTTCAATAACAATGCCCTTGTACTTTCTGAACTTTTAATTATTCTCTCAGCTTTACATATTTAATGAAACGGCATAATGCAGAAAGTTCCAGTTAATAAAACAATGCGAGGTTCAGAAGTCTCTTTCAGAAGGAACTAACCCAGAAAGCTGCTCGGTCTTTTGCTTCCTATTAGCAAAGTGCTGCGCTTTAGTTGTTGAATCGTGCTCATTCTCACTGAAGATGTGGATAACGGTGGCTGCAACATAAAAAAAGCGTCTATTAAAAATGTAACTCCCAAAGCTTTGATTTGTTATCTCGCTCTGATGTTTTTTTTATTTTATTTCTTTTACATGGCCCCGTTGAACCTTTTTAAAGTGCAGTATTTTTTACCGCTGCTGTGGCTTAAATAGAAGTAATGGGCAGCCTTCAAGGGGCCATTTTTCCCATAATTTCGGCTCCTGGGATCAGAATCCCCTGCAGCAGCAATGATGTCTTTCTTGTATAGAAAAGTGGTGCTCTTCACACATACTTTGCACGCCTTCCACACAAAGGTGGGGGCGTTTTTTTCTCTTCACGCTTTCATTCCCAGGTTCTGTGCTGGTGATTCATGCTGATTAGCAAATGTTTTGAAGCTTTTCAGTTTACCAGGACTTTAAGTCAAGGCCCTCAGCCGGCAGGAGATGCTCAGGAATACAGATGCGCTCGCCTTTTCCCATTTAAAAAAAAAAAAAAGTCTGTTGCAGGGCTTGAAGTGACAGCTTAATGAGTTTTAATAGTAACCAATGACTTCTCTCAATTGAATTATTGCCAGCAATTTTTGCTGTCATTTTACATTCCCCAGTTCCACTGTTGATGATGGAGAGATGGAAGAAACTGCGTAAAGTCCTCTCATTTTAACGTTGGATGTGTTTGTTTTGATATGACAGGCCATTCATTGTAAAATATGATTCTGCAAGCTGTCAATCTTTGCTTCTAGCTTCAAGGACGTTCATATTTTAAAGTAGTGAAATATCGTTATTATTGAGCCCCAACGTGTACCGCTGTTTTGATTGACACTCATGACAAAAAATCCATCACCCAAGAAAGTTGTTGCTATACAGTCCAGCAACTAGTTTGGATGGTTAGAAACCGAGGGTCAGAGGGGGTTTTAGATATTTAGTTAAGATCAGTTTCAATTGCCATGATGGTAATTACAGACTAGTTTCAATTTACTCTACGCAGACAGAAATATGCATGATGAGAGCCGCTTTCTGAACCGATGAATATGACCGTCTCAGTGAGCTGGGCCCAGATTTCTTTCCAGCTGTGCTAATATGCTCTGAAAGACATGAATACTGTTGCAGTTCCAACTAATAACCGCAGCACCCCGGGAAGGAGTGTACCTGAGGAGACCTCTCTGTTTATTGAGTTGGAGGAGCAGACGCGTAATCGCCACTCGGGGGACTTCAACTCCGATTAATGTGAACAGATGAGAAAATTGGCCATAGGGCCACTTAGACGCACTAATTGATCAATGTAATTAATTCACAGGAGAAAATGATCAATTTGTATCATCAGTGCTCCCTGCCACTTAATTATTCTAATCCTTCTTTTAGTTGGGGTAACCAATCTGCTGCGGGTAGAAAACTAAAATTACAGGATGTAGTCTAAGTGTATAACAGCCTGTTCAAAATAATCATCATTTTATCTAGTAAGATATTTGCCTGAAATCGGCCATTAGCATTGACTTTCTTAACTGATGACCAATAACGTTTTACAATGTGTCACAGTGACCGTTGACTACCAACATGTTATTGGTTCATCCTTCAGTCTAGTTGGAAGCCTGTGCCACATTTGAGCAGAAATTCTCCAGACGTTACTGAGATCACGAGGATGCACGAGCGGGCAGGAAGCACACTGCCTCCAGTCACAGCGTTGCGGTACTCTGGTTTCAGGACCTTCTTTTTTAGATGAAGTTTAAGTGGGCCAAACAACAAAGCGGTTTGCGTAGGAGCAGGCTGGAATGTTAAATTCTTGGTAGACTTTTAGCAGAAGTCTCTACTTCAGTCTCTCTGTGAACAAAAAGCCAACGTCTCTGAAGATTCATGGATGAGTTTGGGTGTGTTGACTGTAACCAGGCAGCAGAGCAGTTTTATCAGCCCATCGGCTCATTAACAGAAGACACAAGCTTGCCTGAGCAGAAATCTTTATCTTGGCTCTGCGGTCTGTTTGTTTGTCTAACTTTTCATTCATTGATTTAATCCTGAGAGCAGATAACAGGGAGCCGGCCCCAATCTTCATGGCCTGGATTATTTTTCTGATTTGAACTCTTAACATATTCACTGTTACCATTTCGAGCGCTGCACAGAAAAACCGTACTCCTCAGAGGAAATACTGGGAATGAAAGATTCTTTGCTCTTGTCGTCAGATGTATGGCAGTGTTAATCTTGTATTTGTGGAAGTGTCTATTAAGGAATCCCAGGAGATTTGTATGAATTCTGCATACATGCTTTCTTTGAAGTAGAGAAGGGCCCGATACTGAACTATCATCTGTCATTTATACCGTAGTAGCTTCAACCTGAGACCGTTTATTTACTGTATACCTGCAGGCAGCGCTGCTGTTAAAGATAACTTCAAGATTTAAAGATATAACTGCACTAAAAACTCACCTAAAAACTTATGATTCAAGCCTTTAAACTGCATGTCCAACAGAACATCTTACAGGTCGCTGCAATATTATGAACTTTGCTGCAAACATCTACTGAGCAAGATTTTTAAAGGAAAAGTTGTCAGAAATGTATTTAAAATGGATATTTTTTCTTGCCAAAAGTTGGCTAAGAATGATTCAATTCTCCAGTATCATTATGCACAGTTCATGCTAGAAATGAGTGCAGTCAGCAGGTGTTCAGTTTGTGGACAGCCGAAACAAAGTAATTATTTAAATTTAGAGATGCTGGTAGGCAAACATCTTTAGATATTGTATTGTATCGTTATGCTAAGTATGTAGGTAGAGATTTGTACTAACAAGGTTTAACTTAATACTTTGAAAGTGACTTTTCAAGGAATTCAAAGCTAAGCTCAACACGACCAGCTCTAGCTTTGTTTTTGTGCATAGACGGTGCCATTAACCTTATCTAACATACAGATATGAGTGATTTATCAGTCTCTTGACATCAACAACTAAATATTTATTGATTGATGCCATCTTATCTCTCGGCAAGCGATGTCAAGCCATTATATTTAAAAGGGACAAGAGGCCTAAACCTTTTATAGGCAAAGTATTGAATTTTCTTCCCATGCTTTTACTTCAACAATTAGCTCAAACGATGTGTGTTTTTGTGTGTGTACTAACATGGTTCAGATGGTTACAGCGTGTCATGTTTGCTGTGTAAACAGACAAGTTGGATAAACCGTCAGCAATGCAAATCGAGGATTAATCCAAATGGTGTTGGCGTGGTTTTTGATTAAGACCTGCAGTCTCTCATGCAGTATGGAGACCATCCTGGACGTACTGATGTAATTGTTGAGGTCAGAATCTATAGCAAACAGTCTGGAGGAATCTGGAGGGAGTGGATTTACAGTTCCTGGAGGAGAGAGTTGACAACAGTTGAGTAAACTGGAAAATGTCAGGTTGGTAATTTTAGTTAAATTTTTTTTTTATGGCGTCCTCTGTCTCAATACAAAATGAGAAGTGACGGGAACGCTGGCTTTTTATTGACTAGTTGACATTTAAGCCAGTCGAGGATTCTCTGCCGTGTTCCAATCATCCCCACTACAAACAAATGTAGCCGTGCAATTCTCGATACAAATGGCCCCCGCCCGCCCCCGCTCTGCTGCGCTGTCAGCCGCGCCAAACATAAAGCGCAGAAACGGGTGACGTGCATGAATCTCAAGGGCAAGGACACAAATTTAAATGAGGACTCTTCCTCCTTAATGCTTCAGGGGCATGCATCCCTGAGACAAACGAGACAGAACACAAACTGGTTTTTGACAAGAAAAATGATTGTTGGATGAGTTCAAGATCATGCTGGAGATTAAACACGGCCACGTCAGTTAGGAAGGAAACGCAGGAGCCGCTTTCCCATTGGTAGATCTCAGACTGACTTTGTTGTTGTGATAATTTTCCCAGTGATATAATGTACATTCCCGGATAATGACCCATATGTTTGCATCCAACGAGGTAAAAAAATGATAATCACTCAAGGCATTTGTTTGTTTACATCCCTCGTTGAATACAATCCTAAAGGGAGATATTTTAATCTTCCATGTGTCGCGTCGGAGATGTGCTCTCTGGAAGCCCCGCGCCGGAGCGACATCCGTGATCGGAATAAGTCTGACTATACAGTTCAATCAATATCAAAGGATGTTTGAGTGCTTGAATCACGTGAATAATATTTGATGGAATAGGAATGAGGAGGACAGTAAATATCACTGAAATACATTTCAAGAACCAATTATTTGGACATCACTTACCGAGCTCATGCAAAGGTTTTATTGGTGTAAAAGCTGGATATTTCATTGTTAACCTTCCTCAACATTAATTGTGTATAAAATGATCAAATCATCTCCTGGAACAGCAACAACTCTGATAAATGTTTATTAGAACTTGCACACATTGTAATACTTGAATAACACAAAGCTCCGGTGGTTATATATGCTTTAATAAAAGGCCGAAAGTATCAATTTATGTGTGTGGCTCCTTGCCATAGAAATTCTGGCTGTCACGAACAGTAAGCTCAGTGCATTTGAGATGCTTTTTTCTTTTTTATAAAGCTGCCGAAGCTTATTAAGCACTGTGGCTTTTTCTATTCCCTCAGACTGTTAACTGAGACTACATTTAAGAGTGAGGTATTTGGCCCAGATAAACAGTACTTGCACATTAGGTAGAACTGAAACCGATAAGATAATGGCTGCATTAGGTTTATGTGTAATGGTGTTAGATTTCTGCATTGGCACTGCAGGGAAACAATGATGAATTACAGCGAGGAAATGGCTGGTACATTTTTGGCAGGCGGGTGGTTTGTGACAACGGTCACGTAACTGAGAAAGCACCTTTTTGTTGCTGCTGCTGCTTCCTACGAAGTGACATATTATTTGCTTTTGAAGTCATTGTGAACAAACATAATGGCCCCTTGTTCTGGGCAGAGAAACGTCAATCTCACCAAGAACGATAAACCTCTCAGTCGGTAAAGGAGCACTCGTTCAGGCTTACTCATATTTGCATTCATCATTTTAATGAGATGAATGCATGTGAGTTTCAATTAGGCAAATATTGCAAACGTCTCCAGCCACTGTGGAATAATTACAGGGGGATTATTATCTGATATTTGTTTTGGTGCCGTAACATCACACATTCATTATGACAGTTAATACTAAACCCAGCAGCTATGCTACATCTGCATCTTGCAATAGCTTTTGTCTGGAGGCTATTTCCTGACAACTTAAATGTACCCTTATGAAAATACACACTCACGTACAAAACTACCCGTGGCTGCAGCTGTCTGCGGTGATGCTAATTAGGTAAGGAACGTGGTCTCTTGCATGTCTTTAGATACCACCTCCTCCCTGGCACCCGTGTCAGCTCCTAAATGCCAGCAGATGATGCTACATCTGTTGAATGCTAAACCGGCATTAGTTATTTTATTTGCCAATTGGGAGTTGTACAATTGTAACATTAAAACAAACTTGTACGAAACAACACAACTACAAACATTTAACTCTCTTTGGAATCTCTTATTGGAAATATCTATTACATTTATTTGGGGAATGCACCGCCATGCTCGTCCGATGCTGTGTTTATTAGATCTGTGCTGTCAATAAGCGTGAACCATTCAAGTATTACAGTCGGGGGCTGTAAGGGAAAACAGAAAGTTAAAGGGTCCTGAGAGACAAACCGTATCCAAGGGAAACTGCAAAGTTCTGTCCGCTTGGTAAATGTCGGCGGTAGGGTCGGTACGAACAAACCATTCCACTGTAATAAATATTAATTACAGCAGCTTTAAGGTAATTGTTCAATGCGTTTGGTAATTCTGCCGAATGCCTTTTATGGCACCCGGTTGTCCCTAAAAACAAAACGGCACAAATGCAACACATATATTTTTCTTCCCCAGCCAGTTGACATATTGAGCAGAGTTCACTCTGGCCCTTGTTTCAATGAGAAATGCCATTCTGGAGAAGGCAACACACAAAATGAGTCGTCCTTCCTTCGTCTGACAAACAAAATCCATTTGAGTGAGAGGAGTGTCAGGTAAAGCTGAAAGTGCAACAGTTTTTCTTTTTGCACGACCAACTTCGGCTGAGTTTTTTCAAAGCGATAGAAGTTAATGATCCACTGGCAATGCTGAGATAAAAACTGGGCCACTGTCTGCTGACGTGTTCTGGCAGCTCCATTATGAAGCAGATGATTGGACTTTGTTGGGGGATTATACAGTACGTATCCCACAGCAGCAAACTCTGAAGTGGAGATATCAATAAAATGCAGCAGGCATCAAGTCGGACTTCACACGGAGAAAGTGTCTCTCTTCTGCTCTTTGGAAACGGATCCAGTCTTTGCAGGAGAACTGTTAGTGGATATATTATTGTGCTGATAATAAATAATGTATTTCATTAGATTATATTGGCTCTTACATTTACTGAACCCACACCGCAATTGAGAAGTAAACATCCAGCACGTTGCGCTTCAGGGTTGCGCTGGGTGCCGACAGTTTTGTTTTATTTAAGATAATCCTTCCCTCTAAAGTTGCTCTTCATCAAGAACTCCAAAGGCAAGGATGGCTCACTCTGGCTTTGAAGCTCTCCCGGGAAATGTTGACAGGCTTTGTGAAATACCACGTCACAAGCTATTTAGAAAACGGCCCTCTGATGAAACGTTGTCCCCCTTTCAAACACTTATTTATTTATTTATTTCTCTCTGTGCTTTCGTGTGATGTGAACTCTGCACGCATGTTCTCCATGATTCACGCACCGAGGAGGACTGATGTTTGCATCTGGCCTGGTAGATTACCGTGCGCACTTGATTTCTCATTTGTTTCACCTTTCACAAAACTACTTCTCTTCTGATCAGAAATAAGTTTGAAATGCGCTGCATTATGTGCATAAGTGGCCGGGGTCCAAGTTGAATGTAAGCAGTCTGCAGTCTGCTCTCGCAATTATAATTTCAGCTATAAAACAAAGCAAACATAACTCATAAGCATGCAGCTTAAAGAGGACAACAATTACGCCAACAAATACTGACGTTTTACATTTTGTAACTAAATGCAACATTTCTGCTATTATTATTATTATTATTAGTAGTAGTAGTCTGTTTAGTGTTTCTATTTATGACAAACTCATAGAACTACAGTACATGCAGTGAAGCACCAAGTATTTAATCATTTGCCTGGAACAAGGAGTTTATAAGAGTATTCTTTTCAATTTTATCACATGTTCAGTTATCATCATGCGCGTATGAGCGGATGAGGTCACAGCCTCATTTAAACTCAAACAGCAACATTTGAGGAGTGCAGGTAGCGACTGGACGCCAACTACGTTGTGCGACCAGACGTTTTCTGTCCTTCACTGTTGGTTTGACAAAAGGATCCACTTTGGATATCTAACGTTAATACTGTAGAGTTTTGAGTAGCAGACTTGCGTGTCGGCAAGGAACTTGAAAATGTAATTCTGTGGCCTTTTTTTGTAAGTTATAATTTCTATGTGAAAAGATCTTTTTGGAATTAACATTATTATAACTCATAACTCATTTTCTCTCCCCGTAAATGTGAAAATAAGATGTGGCCAACTGCTGGTTAGCTTAGCTCAACACAAGACAGGAAATGGGGAAACCCTTTAAGGTTTTTTAAAAATTGTTTCATTGGTTGAGTGGCATCGAGACGCATGCTTGATTCCGCCTACAGCGAACCGATTCGCTCTGATCATTTATATACGTAAATAGCAACCAGATGTAGCAATAAGTAGTATCTGCCTTCTGCCTTTTTCTCACCTCCATTTCCACAAACAAAAAGTCTCACACCACCCAATCTGTGCCTGACAGACGTGTTGATGAAGAATGGAAATCGGGGTTAGCGGGAGCATCCATATGTAATGGGAGGTGGTTACGGTGCCTTAAGTGTGAGATGTATGTGGATATAATGGACTGTTAACCGTGTCGCCCGAGGCTTTCACCCCCCCACCCCCCCATCCCCTCTCCTAAACATTTGCTGCAGCTCTGTTATTCAGTAAAACACCCATTTCCTAAAGTTGAATGAGCGTGCGACAGCTTCTGAAGGGGCCAGCCGCGTGTACACATACAGTTCACTGATGAATCTGCCACAGAAACCCAGTTGGTGACTTCAGGTTTCCACCTCTTCTCTGCTTGCTGAAGTGCTGGCACAGTCGCAGCGGTGACGAGTGAGGCAATCTCCGAGCTAAACAACTCAAGACAGGCGGGTAGCCGCACTAACGAAATGGCCCGGCCTCGTGTGGAACATCCTCCCTCATCCAAACCCTCTCAGGTGCTGCAGGGTTTGAATCAAACCGGAAATTGAGTTTACTGCTATGGCTTGGCAGGGCAGTTTGCCCTGTGATGTATCGCAAGTTGCGGTTCCTCGCTGCAGTTATTAGGTTCCCAGTGTCCAGCAGAAACCAAAATCTGGTTCAGACCAGAATAATTCATCAAAGCCCGCTGGGGAACATTTACAGCTTTCAGCCAGCTTCACCTGCGCAATGACACTGTCAATTTGGTCAGAAATGGTTAATCTTCATAAAGTCTGTTTCTTCCTTTTTTATATTTTTGAAATGTATGAAAACAGACCGCTGGAATACGACTTTTTCAAATGGTAAAGAGATGTTGTGCTTACTGGTTAAAGAATTTTAACTAACTCAAAGGGATTTGTTGGGGTCGTTGTGTTTGTAGCAATTTATTTCCTCACTAGTCATCTGACAATGTGTGACAATCACCTCCAGTAAGTGTGAATGGCCGTTAGGGGATACAGGGATAGGTTTCATATCAGGACTGTGTTGTAAGACCATAGTCGGGCCACCATCTGTATGAACCCCCCCCCCCCTCTCCGCCCGCCACAGTAATAAACCGCATAAATATTTACTGCTAATTGTTGTAGTTAATCATTCATTAAAAATATGTGATTGGGAGATCGACATGCTTTCTAGTCCCTGATCCCTAATAAAGTGAAATTATCATTGTAATCTTGTATAATTATTTTTAGATGAGAAACCTCAATTAATCAAGGTGCTTGAAGGAAATATTTTCACAGCAATATATCGCTTCAACTTTCGAGGCGGTTTCCTCTTTAACAAAAAGACCAAAACAAACCACATCAGCGAAATATAGATTTCATCATCAGTTAAACCATGTCAGCATGGGTCTATAAGTTAAATTGTTCTGATCTGATGAGTTACTCAAAACCGTTCTCCGTTCTAAACAGTGACTTCTGTGATCAGCTGCACTCTTTAAAAGTATAGGACCTCTGTAAATAGCCACTGATGCAACACCGTGGGAGAGCGAGGGCAATATTCTGATGTCTGATGTGATCTTGCAAAGGCGACTTGTTCAATTTGTGGTTTTGGACTGTGTCCAAGAATTTTAGATTTTGCCATCCACCATTTACCCACAAAAAAATGTGAGCTGTCCTACATCAAGAAGAAAGTGCACCAAGCCAGGTGAGGCCTGCAAGTCACACAAACTTTCTCCACGAGCCTGTTTGGAAGACCTTGACCTATTATTAAAAATGGCTCAATTCTATTTAATTCCGTTTCAGTGTCCTAATATTGTGCGTGCTGGACACGCGAGTACTACAAGGCCATCTTTTTATCTCTAGTAAAACCTGTAAGGCTACATCCGAATCCTTGTATGACCTGTTACTTACAGAAAAAGGCCTTAAGACAGCTCAGCATTTTTGAGTCAAATATTTGGTGACCGATTCTACACTAAACACTGCCTACTGAAAGTACTGATGATTGACCTAAAAGCGACAAAGTTGAGCAGAACATCCGCTGTGCCACTTTTTACTCTCCAGCTGAACGGCACGGTTTGCTCTATAAATGGTTTGTTTCAATTCTGGGTTGCTAGACTTTCTCTCCCCGGGTGAACATGTGGGTAGTAAAGACCATGTCCTGTTTTCTGTCCCGCTGACTCCCAGGAATGTATAGAATGTGTTGACCAGTTCAACCTCCACCGATCGCCACAGCTCAGCTGTCTCCATTTCGGGGGTGATGCGTGGGCGAGGTGGGTCGGGTAGTCGTGGCTGCAAAGTGTGAACAAGAGTGGTCTAAGCACAAAGCCCTGGGGCTCTCCGGTGTTCAGCAATGAGGTGTGACCGCAAATCCAATCCGACTGTGGTCTGTCCGTGAGGAAGTTATGTGTGTGTGTGTGTGTGTGTGTGTGTGTTGTACCCAAAGCGCCAGAGAGGGCCGAGTCAGAGAGCCAGCTTCAGGGTGGTAATTGTGTCAAATGGTGAACACAACAAACCAAAGTTATTTTGGTGTTGATATTTGCGATACGTGAGGGCTGAGCAGAGAGAGCTTCCTATGAGCATCGGTCTGCTCTGTATGCAAACTGCTGACGGTCAAAGATGGCGTGCTGGAGCATTTTCTTCTTTCCCCCGGCATCCATCTGGCCTCACACATAGAGGAGCTTCTCCTGGAATCTGCCAAGATGGTTTGTGTATACATTTTCCGGGGTGTTGTTTCCCCTGGTGGGGGAGCGAGGAAATGTAGGTCAAACAGTTGTCAGGTCTGTTTGTTTGAAATTGGCAGATTAAAAAAAAGCATTTGTTTTGTCTTGTGATTAGGGATGAGCTCATAGTGTAGCTGTAACTGTATCACATTTTTAGAATTTGCCTCCGTGGGAATGCAAAGAAAACACTGCAGAATAAACAAAATCCTCATTCACTTTTACTCTCTGGGAATTTATGGCTTCAGAAGATTGTTGGATATCAAATATTTTTCTCTGTCGCTGTAACTCAAGCTTGAATACTGGAAACATTTCATTGCTGCAAGACCTACAAGATTCAAATGGATTTGAACTAATACGCAAGACTTCCATGAAACATCAGTCAGTAATAATACTGATTTGACAAGCTGTACATTACCGGTCTTGCCAGATACGTTTCCTCCCTGAGGCTTTAGTGTTGCTTCCCTTCATACCGGATTTAGAAAACATGATTCAGAGCTCTATCTTGCACTCAGCAGTGATAAATGACATTCACCTGCATGTAGAAACTGCCAGAAACAGCGAGGCTACCAGGAAAGGAGGCGTAATAAAAGGGCAAAGAACAATGGATTGTTTGATTGTTCAGATTAAATGTTCGTAGGTTATAAAGTGCCTGACTGAACTTCTGCTGTTGTTTTTTCTGTTGTTGAACATTCAGTGGAAGCAGAACATTTTTGGTCTCCTGAAATTAAGTTAAGGGTGTCTTGAAATATAAATGTTAATAATAAAACATTTTTCCCACATATGGGTAATTCACAAATAAAATAGGGTTTGTTTTGCTCTGTTAACTAATTCGGGTGGAAGTAAAAAAACAGTGTTGGCGTAAGTGTTACACCAAATGCACAAGCTGCTCTATGTCATTATTCTAAAATGAGGCATGTATGTGGGGAAAAAGGCCGCTGAGAACATGATGGATGTTCCACATCATATTACATTCCTCATCAATTGGAGTTGCCCTTGGATTCAGTTGAGTAGGTCAAATAATTTATTCACTCATCTAAACCGCTTCAATAAGCAGGATTGCTTGTGCAGGATTAACCAGCTGTGTAATATAGCATTTGCTTTCATTCCTTATGTTCCTTTTATGTACCATCTTAAATCCTCCATTATAGTGTTTATTTGAACACCCGTGAGCCGTCCTGTTGAACCCTTTTTTAAAAAAAAGACTGTCCCCGGTAACCCTGTGTTTAACATCACTAAGCCTGAGGACGTTACCCACAATCCACAGATAAGTCTGCAGAATTGCAGATTTAGTGTGCATAAAGGGCTTTAAATGTGTGAGAGCCTTCAAGCACTGTATGGTTTGACAGTGGGACAGCCGTAAGCCCTCGTGGACTTTGTTCTTATTCAACTCCAAGCCTGAGAGAGTGGAGATGGGGATTGAGGCATAAATGTAGGTTCTTCCGCCTGTAATCTTTAGTCTCTGTAGATATTAGACCAACGACATACAAAGACCTGAAGCCGTCAGCCTTGATGTACTCCTTCAACACTCACATAAAGCAGCCACGTCCCACGAGTCAACATCTGTAGGCTGTAGGGGTGTAACGATTCATTTTAACTTCGAATCGAGATTCATAGTTGCTGATTTGATTCATGGACGACCTGGGTTAATTTAGAACGATTCGATTCAGTGACTTGAAATCGATTCAGTAACTTTACTGGACAGTGCAGGCAAAGTTTCTGAGATCCCTGTTGTTTCTGGAAGGAAATCAGGTTTAAATTAATTATGGATATTATAAACAAGCAAACAACAATTAATGTCAAATGTATTAACCTTTTATTTGAATCAAGTGCCATTTTCAATGTAAACATTACACAATAATTACACAATGTTTGGATCAATTCACAGAACCCCGTATTTTCAACCACATTGTAGGGTCGCATGTCTTTACAGATAAACTTGGCAATTGTTACTGTGATGTTGAGTTTGGTGCTGGCGAGGCCTGAGGTGTCTGCAGAGCTGAGTTACCTGCTGCTGCTGCAGCGGTGACGCTGCTAGAGGTCCTGACTGTCGGCGTTGTTTAATCCCACGGCGCCTTAGTAGATGGCCGGAAAGATTCGTCGTGTTTCCGTGGTTTAATTGTCTTCTACATATTCTACAAACAGCGACCGACTTATTTAGAACACCTCCGTGTTTGCAAAAGCCAAAATGTTTCCACGCGCTGGATCGATAAGTTAGTTTGTAAATGTCTCGTTCGCAGTCGTCTCCTCCACGCTGTGTTTTGTTGTTGTTACGAGTTTCGCGCGGCTGCCGCTGCGTACTGATGACGTCACAGACAGGCAGACTGAATCGAGTAACGTTTAACGTGTCTAAAGTGCAAACAAACAAACATACACACATCCATACCGTTTTTGTACCATTTTAATCGATATATGTCGTCCGGAATGCCGATTTGTGGAGCACAGATTGATTCAGTTGGATCGCAGGAATATAAATCGATTAATCGATTCAGTGAATGAATCATTACACCCCTAGTAGGCTGTGGTGCAAGTTCGCCAGAGAAAGAGCGCAGTGTATTGTTTGCACGTCTCCAGATGTTTTTCTCTTTTGTGAGGTTGAATAAACCGATTTCGGTAACTTAAACTGTCATCAGGCATGCACTTTTTGTGCTTTAGGTCCTTGCAATATTCATGGTGCAGGTTTTAGTGCAGACGTCTTCTTCATAGAAGCTTTATCGCGTAGCATTGCAGCCGCATACAGGGAGGGAATTATCTTGTAACTCCAACCATGATCATATAAGCCATTCCCATCCTTCTGTCAGCTGTTGGCCCCTGTCACTCACTGAAATTGCCTACATTGTACTGCTATTGATTTCCAGGTTGTCGTGGCCCATGGGAAAGAGATAACCCAATCAAATACAGTCTTTGCCTCCAACATGAAAAACACAATTTCTATTTCTGCTGAATCCTCACTATGTTTGGCGACCCTCAGGGGAATTTCTTCACTTGTCCTCAGCGGTTTCGAGTCGCTCTCCTTCCAAGGCTTCCTTCTCTTGGCCCATTTGCTCATCGTGCTCTTTTGGAGTCTAAATATTAAAGGATCCTGTTTCAAGACCACTCTCGCTGAAAGATTTGCACTTCTGTAGCTTGTTCAAGGACCCATCTTGGGGCTCATTTGGCATTATTAAACGGTTATCCAAACCCTTCTTTTTTCAATAATGCAAAAATGCTTTGTTGGAAAAGTCTATATACAGTACCAGTCAAAAGTTTGGACACCATCTCACCATCGGTACTGTATTTTCCCTAATTATTATGTTCACATTTGACTCTGCATTTTCATTTGAAATATAATTTAAAATGTATTCATAATTCCTAGTTATCATTTTAGTAAAAATAGGTAATTGATGCTTTATAGATAAATAGATCAATCTCAAAATGAACACCTCAACTGGAATATCACTTAAGTTATTTACATATTTCTTTTAGATGTCTTACTGCATATTGCAGAGACAGATGTCTGGTTAAGTTGTTCTACAAATCTCTACATGTTAAAGGCACAACCTACAAAGTGACCGCTGGAGGGACCTTATGAAGGGCAACAGCACATTGAGAGCCACTTTGAGAACCATGACCCTGCATGTGGAGAGTAATTAAAACTTTGACTGACTGCAAGCGCAGCACCACGCAGATCAGTGAGGACAGAGACCTCCCCGACACACTGAACCAAGCCCAAGGCGGAGCAGACACTCCCCCAGCACCACCAGCAAAGACTACCGCCCAGTCGCCGTGACCCAAGTGCTTCCAGAGGATGATGCTATCACACGTCAAGAACAGACTCCCAGCTGACGTGGGCAGCCACCAGTTTGCGTACCGAGCAAACCGATCTGCAGAGGACGCGGCCTCCATCACACTTCACACAGCGCTGTCTCACATGGAGCACCCGAACACGTATGTAAGGATGCGCTTCATTGAAGCTCTGCCCTCAATACCATCACCCCCCCCCTTGAAGTGATGCATAAACTCAAAACACCTTGGACTATCTACATCGCTCTGTTCATGGAGACTGGACAGACCACAGAATGTGAGTATAGGGAACCTGACATTAACCATCCTGAACACTGGAGCGCTGCAGACCTGTTTCTCCAACACGATAGAAACGCACTACAGAGAGGAGGGCCAACGTCTGGCTGATCACATCACACCTGGTGAAGAAAGCCCGGCAGAGGCTCTTCTTCCTGAGGAAGCTAAAACAAGCAGGCCGTCCCCCTGAAGTTCTAGTTAACTTCTACAGAAGTGTGATAGAAAGTCCGTGATTTACTGTGTGAAGCTGCACAGCAGAGAACAGCACACCGTGAATGTGTGACACTGTGTGTGCCGGCCGCCTTCAGAAGAAGATTCAGGACTATTAAAACCCGGACTAACAGGCTGAGGAACTGCTTTTTCCCCACAGCCGTTTCCTCCATCATCACCACCACGATTGAACCTTTTGATGCTTATGATCAAACCAGCTTGACCTTTTTAACAGAAGGATCTGAACACTGTGAGGTGATGTTCTGACATTTTGAAATCCGATTAGTCTGGAAATGTGTTCTCAATGATAGGACACATTTTTCAAACGACTTTTGAAATACAGTTTGTATAAGGTCTTTAAAAAAATAAAAAAAATAATTGCTCATCTGTTTTGTTTTATTCACTCATTCATTCATTCATAACTAAATGACTTCACCGGACTTGAAATCGCATATCCCTTTATTTTGTGTTTCTTCTTTGCACTTTCTGTAATACTTCGTATAAACACCTACCAAGAAACAACGTGAGGGCTAATTGGACTGCCGACCAGTGGCCGCTTCTGGAGGCTAGAATCTTCCATCAGTGTCCAACCTCAAAGCTTATGGATTCTGGTTGACATGAACATGCACACACATGCTCATACACCACAGACACACACATCCGCCCAGATAGTGTGACAGGCTGAGCTGCCTGAGAAGGGAAATGCCAAAACAAGTAGGTTAACAGCTTAAAACAATGACATGACAATCAATATTTGTACTAGATGTTTGCAATCTATTCACTTACTAAATGCCACTTAGGTGACATCGATATCAATACACTGAGTATATTTAATCACCCAATCTTAACGTGTGGGTGTTAAAGTGCCTTCCCCTTCCTCAATTGACGACGCTGTACTTTGTTCAGAAACTCAAAATATGGCTTGATATTAGGCTAACATAGCAGCATTGTTGTAATAAAATGTATAGAAAGGATTGCAACACACAGGGAACTGAGTTTCAAGGCTGTTTTATACCAGAGACCAGAATGCATGAAATGATATATAAATATATTTTATAGAATTTCTTCTTGTAGCTGGATACGTTTCATTGTAACAACATCGAACTGTTGGACTTCTGTTGTTGGGACTTTCAACCTCTTTTTCTTTCGTTTTTTCCCCGTCAAGCCGACACGGCTTCCTCTGGATCCGTCTCCCCTACATCCCTGCAGTGTTGGTTTTTCAGAGCTTTGCTGCTGCTGCTGCTTCGGTCTGAACTTTTTCCCTCAATGTGCACACACACTCCTCCTTCTCTCACACTCTTCCTGTTTACGTTGCACCACAAAGGGATAATGAGAGCCCGGGCGGATACACAGGTGATCAGCACCAGCTCACCGGCACCACGTGCAAACCCACAAAACGTTCTCTTGGCGATTTAAAGAATGTTTGGACACTGGTTAAGTGATTGAAGTCAGCATGCATGTAATAAATGATTCAGTTAAAACACGTAAAGAAAAAAACCTTCATTGATTGTTGTTTAGCACACATCGGCTGGAAGGTAACACTGGCAGCATTTTGTAGAGCACTTTACAATTTGCTTCTCATTCTTGCACACACTCGTACCCACCAAGGACACAACGGCTTTTAGGCATCACTAATCACCGTCGTTGAATGATGATTGTCGTTGTCTAAATGTTACGGCTGGCAAGTTTTTAATAAAGGGTTTAGAAATACCTCACGTTGCTCACCACAGTGTTTGAGTGTTGAGTTTTCTTTGCTTCTACAGTTTGTCGATTAAAGACTCCTTTTGCATTCCTCAAAACGTGCAACCTCCAAAGTAAAACAAAACGTGTGTGTAATATTTTTTCTTAATACAGTACATGTTTCTATCAATATACGACTCTGTATTATTCTGTGATATTATATACTGTTTCTGGTTCTGCAGACTGTAATGTACAGAAAAAAGCAATAAGGCCACTAAACCGATAACAACCAAAATATGGAAAAATAATTAAGGAAAGGTCAATTTACTGATTGGTATGTAACTTGTTTTGTTTGTTTAATGGATTATATTAAAAGCAACAGATAAAGTTGTGGGCAGGAACCGGTCTTCCAGCTTGAGCCGATGCAGACGGTCATTTGTACCAGCGGCCATGTGGCCACGTAATGCTTCCTGTCTCATCGGCCGCGGTCACAGTGACACGGGGGCCAGCTGGTCCAGGCTGGCACATCGTCCATTGATTGTGCACTGCTCGGGCACATCTGTCCTGCTGGAGAAATAACATCTGTGCTGATTCACAACAGTATGTACTGTATCTAGTGTGCAATAAATGTCTCCGGTCATGCAGTATGTCATCTGCATCTGTCAACTTTTAAAGTTCATCAAGAACGTACTTGGTGTGTGAACATTTCGCCTTTCTTTAGTGAAAAACAAGGCTCTTCTGTGTTTCATTGGTGACTCCACTTGTAGTTGTTAAAACCTGGAATATCAATCTGTAATCTCTATTCCATGCTGCACATCTGACGTGCATCCCATTAAAAGAGTTCATCTAGAATTCAAAGAAATCTTTCATCCCGGAATTAGCTGGAGGGGAATTGAATTAATGCGATTCTCCCGTTAAAATGAATCAAAACATTTCTAAAATTGTCTTGGATATCAATTATGTACTGCCAGTTTAAATATATGATGTGCGGTCATATATTTTGATTTATAGCCTGTCTGCGCAGGACACGGTCTATAAATTCAGCTGCAGATTCACTTGATTCTTCACGGCAAATCGTTTTGCAAAGAAATGCTGAAATGAAAGTTATTATGGGGGGTACTTACTTTTGACATGAAAACAAACGTGTCGGCTCCAGCAACAAAACGGAACAATCAAACCAATGTGATTCAAATCACTGGTTTGGTTCAGAAGCAAATTAGCTGCTGATGAGTAAGATCAATTGACCGTAAAAGACCTCACCTGTTTGCTGGCTGTCTGCCTAATGCGATGGTCCTCGCTGTCCACCTGCAATTAAGTTATGGATCTACTTTTTATTCAATTCATAATACATAAAGAGATATTTTGTGATGAGGTGAGGTAATTGTTTATTTTTTGGGGGGATCTGATTTGTCAAAATGAACAAAGCCCTGACCATTTCCATTCAATTAGGAATTTTCTTTCCTCTGAAAGAGCTAATATAAGGATATTGTCAAGCTGCACCCTTAAGGTGGCTGCTATATGTGGGCATACGCGCACAGATGATGATGCTATGTTCACTGCGGTTTGTCAAAGGATTTCTTAATGTTAAAAGTATCTTTCATTATGGAAATAATTTCATTTTTATAAGTAATTTATGTACCATTAAGTACTGATGAGAATCGTGTAATTTGCATCATAGCTAAAAACAATATGGCTCAGATCTGAGACCTAAAATGATGACTAACCGTAACTCTGCCCACTTGCTCACATAACCCACAGCTGCATGCACCACCCTCCAGATGTTCCCAGAGCAATGAAAAGGCTATCGGAAAGTAAATCAGCCAGACTGTGAGAAACTAAGTACACTGCTAAGATAGCAAAATAAGTATTCCCCTCCATTCCCAGTAGTTCCATTAATTAGTAATAACGTATTGCACGCATCAAAGTGCTACACGCAATAACTTATTTGGTGAGAAAATAAAACTGCTACATTTCTATTCCCACCGTACTTTTCTGATCATCCCAGTTTATACAGCATATTGACATTCTGTTTAAAATTCAACCTTTTCAAACCAGAAATCTGTACTCTCGACGTTTCAGATGCGCTCAGAGTCTAGTTTCACCATTTAACCTTAACAAGCATTTCCAGCACTCAAAACGTCTCCTGTGTGTAGTTGGTGAAAACAGTCTTAGCCTTCACTTTCACATTGTTTACTAACCAGCTTAGCCGCAGGATTTGCAAACCCTGCAACTGTGAAGAATTCCTGAAAGTACTGGCCTCCTAGCAGCCGCCATCAAACTAGACCTAAGGATCTAAAAGTGAATCACCCTTTTAACTAGCCCTAAAACTTGTGATTTAACCAAAATGTCCTTTTTATAAAATATTTACTTGGTACTGTTTTTAATTACATGAACTTCCACTTGCAACTAAGGCTGCAGACTATGGGAGGAATGAATGAGTATTTAATGGCTGGTCTGTTTTGGCAAGAACAAATGGAAATCGGGGAGATTATCACCTGAAGCCTTTACATTCACAACATTGTTCACAGACGAGTGATGTGATTCAAGCGGCTGATGAATGAAGGCAAACAAAGCGATTCAAAGAGTGCGATGCAGCCATTACTTGCACTCTAGCAGGTCTGCCTCTGATATCAGTGAGCTCCAGACTCAAAGTGGAAACCTTGATTTCAGTCAAAGCAACAATGAAACAAAAATGAAGGCAGAACAAAAGGTAAAATAAAAGTACTCCCTTTAGACTTTCATTGGTGGTGTTGCATCAATTTTAATTTGAAATGCTAGATGAAGACAATGAATCCTCCCTCTAGATGGAACTCAAAGAAAAGACTGCTTATAATTTATCATTACATGGTTACTGAGCAATATGTTGCATTTTTTAAAAGAAAATATGCTAATTTGCTGTCAGAGTGCTCTCTGCTTTAAGGTCCCACTGTTAAGACAAATGTAGGAATCTTTTAGTGAATAATTGCATTTCCAATAATGTTATACCATTTAGTTTATAAAGTCCTTTTGTAATTGTAAATTCTAAAACATATTCAGACAATCTAAAGGATATTTCTCCATCTAAACAGTGCTAATGTGTCATCTCGTCTGCATTCCTGCTTATGCAGTAATAGACTGGACAAAAACACAATTGTATCTACAACCTTAAATAGCAATTTAGACAACCAGTGAAGACCACGGGGCTTTTGATACACTGTCCAACTCACTTTACAACAGGCGAGTGTTTTATATTTACATGCCTCTCCAAAACCTCCACGCACTGGCAAAATGGCTTCATTTTCTAGTCTTCAGCGGCCGAAGGGAATCGATTTGTGTGACTCAGAATCTCTCTCAGCCGCAACTCACGCGCTCAACTTGAGGTCTTTAATTCAATCAATAGGACGGCGTGATTGCGTTACGGTTTAGCTGCCCTGAAATATTCACAGGCGTACAGTGTGTTGTGTGCTCATTGTGCTGGGAGCGATGGGGTCATAAATAACTTTTTCTTTTGTGTCTACATTCTTGAATGTTACTATTTATTTTAAGCACCCAAGCAATTTCAGCTGTGACCTTTAATGCTCCGAGAGTCGGTTTCTGAGTCATTTCCTCGGCCGTGAAGGTAGGAGCATGAATCCAGGTGAGATGTGCTCAACCGGACGCATGAATTGCTGTCCTTTTCTCCAGTCCGTGCAGTGCTTGTGTAGTCGATGGCTAAACGCAATTAACTGTAGAACTGCGTGTGGGCTGCGCTCTAATTACTAATTACATTAGTCTAGAAGGCAGCGTCATTTAAGCACAAATGATTTAATTTAGAGTTTCTCAGTCATGAATTTCAATCCATCCATTCAGGGTCTGAGGTATTGCATGTTTTTCCAACTTGCCAGCATCCCCGGTGTTTAATCAGTTAATGGACTTTCTGGTGCGTGCTGATTTAAATATCAGCACAGGATCCATGAAAAGAAATACAATTATTAGCTTTTTTTCATCTTGGATTAGCCGGCATTGCTGCATGTACCTCTTGTGTTGAATGTTTTGGAGTCGAACATAAATAAATGAATTGGGTGATTAACATCAACATCCCACGGTGCTACTTTGCCAACAATGTGGTTTGAAAATAAAAATCCAATTATATGGTCTGCACAAACAAAACAGAACATCCAAATATTCGGGTTCTGATGCTAAACGGCGAAAGGAGACCACTAATGAATTCGTACCAGGTCTCATTGGCTGTGCTGCGAGTGGTGTAATGAATGTCGCCTGCCAGCTCTGCTTTAAAGTTAGATTAATAAACATCAATTGTGCATCGCTAGTTTATGGCGTCCAAATAGCTATTGGATTCTTGTCAGACATCAGAGCATTAAATGGCCAAACTGGTTTGAGAAGATTACAACAATAATCAGTTGAATGTTGGCATTGCAAGCCCATAAACTCTTCTTTCAGTCAGAGGAGTTTCTCCTTGAAAACATTTGATTCCTGATACTCGTGAATGGACTTGACATAAGAAATAAATGCAATAAACATAGATAATATGATACTGATGGACAAAGCTTGATCTTGTACAGATAAATTATGCTTTCAAGCGTGTAGAATGTAAACCCGTCCGTGTCATTGACGTGATTAGTAAGCATGATGAAGCACAAAGAGAAAAACAAGCACAGGACTTTCACTTTGGAAACCGCTGTTCGTGTCCTGTGTGAAGCCGGCGTGGTTGCTTGTTTTTGTGTTCCTATAACTATAAGCTTCATTTAAATGTAAATATTGGCTACATTCGTAAATGTCAATAGCAATGCATTTGAAGGGGTAGAACAGCGCGATGGAAATCATCTGAAAGTTATCGTACACCATCAACATTGTAAATGTTCTTCTAATCTTTTGCATGTTTTGCTTTTGTGTATCTCAAGCCGCTTCGTGTAAATGTTTGAAAGGCATAACATGGTTCTTTGGTCAATGCTAAATAACTTACTTATTCTACAAATGCTAGAAATGTTGAGTAACATATTTGAATGCGCTGGATTCCTCAGGATGTTAGAAAGAGACACAGAGGTCAAGCATCAGCATGTGATGAGTTGATAGAGCAAATTTCTCCCATACAACGTTTAAAAGGTTTTTTATTTTTTATTCTGACTTACCTTTTCTTCAGCCGTCACTATATTGTGTGCAGAATTGCCATTTTAATTGGGAAAGTGGACCACGCATCCCAAATGATGAGGGGAAGGAGAACAGCACATGCATAAGATACACTAGGAAGGATAAACAGAAAAAGGCTGAAGTTTGAGTGATTTAGAGCCATTGGAACTCAGCTGGGCCCCCAAATGGACCTTTATAATGTCATAACTCCCAACGGGACACAATCACCTGACAGCACGTTGATTGATGGCATCATGCGCCACTCAGCGCATCAGCTCAGGCAGATTTATCCAACATTGGAATTTGGATTTGATAAAGTGTTTGATAGGAGGAAATACCATTAGAGTGGCAGGGGATGCAGCTGGGTGGGCCGGCAGCGGGAAGGCTGAAATGAGAGGCAATAGGAAATCCAGAATGGCTTTATTAAGGATGGCTGATATTGATGGATATCTTACGGGGGAAATGTCAAATACATAAGAGCTCAGCGGAATGGACACGGTGCCAGTAGAGGCTGATATGTCGTCCATCCTCCTATATTTTGCTTTTGTTGTACGTCTGTAATCTCTTGATCATATTCACCGGCTCCATTGCATAAGAAAAAGAAGCGGACTCACTGCACAGAAATCTGCTGAGGTTTGTCCGCCTCTCGGGCTGTTTGCTGTGGAGGGTGACAACTTAAATGGCTGATATAAAACCTGACAAGCCTAATCTATCATGCATCCCCTGCCTGTCTGCTTGAAATTCCTCCTTTTAAATGATGGTTTATCGTGCAGCCATAAGTCACACGGTACGATTCTGCTGGCTGCAGCCTTGTGTGTTTACAAGATTGCATGTGTCCCCTGGATTCAGAATATCTGTAACGTGGACACACTGTCCATTTTGTCTTGCAATGTAGATGTCTGCATCCCCCTGAAGAAGAGGAAATAACTTTGCTAGGTTTGATTATTTTTTTCTCCCAACATATCACTTACCTTTAGACAATTGATTTGAAAAGAGAAAAGAGGCGGACAGGTATAGCACTATATATTATACGTACTATATATCACTCTGTCCAGCTTTCAGTGCTACCATGGAGCCCCAACTGTCACTAAGTCACTGAACAACATTGGGGGGGGGGGGGGGGGGGGACGGTTTCAAAGAGAAGCCGAGAGAAAGGTACGACGTTCAAAGGAAATACCAGGAAGTCAAAGTGATTCAAAAGTCTTCAGATCACAGGGGGAGAGTCGCCACAACATCGAGACAGATGCAAGTTTTACATTTTCCATTCAGCTGACTTTTATCCGAAGCGACTTAGAGTAAGCGCATTCAATCAAAACAAGTATAAGTTCTTCGAGAGCCAAACTACGAACACAGTAAATGATGAACGTACTCCGCTAACATTACTTCATCAGGTTCTTACAAGGAAGCGTAACCCTTAACGAACAAACAAACAAATCTCCTTCACAACTTTCAAGGTAACAACTATCACTAATGTCCAACAATGAATCATGGCTAGCTCCAAGTCCACCCCCAACATTCAAAGCCATTGCGGGAAAGTCTACGGAGCAGAAGCGGAGGTCTGAGCTGCCACATGGAGGCTGTGACGAGGGCTGGACCCGAAGGGTCAATCCGCCTTAAGCACCACCGTCAATGGATCCTCCTAATGATCCTTTTACATCCATAGTGGAAGAAAGAGGCAGAGGCAAATTCTTTTTGAAGGCATCGTGGCAAGTAGAATAAAGCAAGTGAAGCTTTACAGTACATCAGTGCAGTAATATTAAATGCAGTATATTCTCTGTGAAAAAGTGCTTTCATTTAATTCACACCGAAATACTTCACTTCCTGGCCCCAAATGACACTTTAGGCTGGTTGTTGTTGTCTTTCTTTGACAGACCCATTAAAACAAGTTAATCGTCCGTTTTTATGACACAGCGCATCAATTAATCATGTCCATCTTCTTCTTCGGAGGCCCATTAAAAGCATATATGTGAGTGCCTGTCATTAGAACGCTTTCAGAGCAGCCAGCAGACTGCAGCAAGCAACAAAGAGGGAGATGCTCATCTAAAATGAGTGTCACAATCCAGCCTGATGAATTGTGAGGACCTGACTGTTTTTGTTACATATACAGACCAAAACCTCCAAATCAAATCTCATGTGTGCAGCAGCTGAATACTTTTATGATGTTTTTGTATCAGTGTCCGAGCACTGATGATCCGCTGTGGAATACACATGCAGCCCCAAATCATTAAAAAACAAATGGACAATTTATAATCACACATTTGTTTTTCATGTCTGTGAAATGTTCCGTAGCGTTTGCGCTGCACAACAGGTATCCAATGGCAACTGCATCAGGTTGCATGTGCATGGTTGCGTGTTGTCCGCCCGTGACTTTGTTGTTGCACCAATTTAACACGTATGTTCTATTTCCAGCCTCTAATGAGTTTGTTTCGACCTGCCTGCTCTGAAACAATACTTATATGTGTATACAAATACTTAAAAATAAATACTAGTTTTATTGCTGCTCAAATGTTACATCTGATTATCAGCCTGCGATTTAATGGGAGGTGACACTTACATTTCACTTTGCCTCGGCAATCATTCAATCACCCCTGTCATCAGATGTAAAAAACCTGTGTCGTGAGCTCCTGTATGTATGAAATGGTGTCTTGTACGCCGTTGAAGCTTTCAGCGCAGACACTGACTGAGTTACTGTGGTGCAAACTCTTGCCTTGCAAGCAAAAGGAACTATGCAAAAGAAGAAAACTCTTAAGCTTCTGAAGACTTCATTATTGATCCCTGAACAAAACTCTCCGGAGTAACCAAAGAAATCTTCCACAACCGTACGTATATAAATATACTTCTTGGGTAAAGAAAATGATCTATGAAATATGAGCGCGTCTGCTGCAGCCCAATCAGAGCCGAGCATTTGATGAATGCCTGTAGGTTGAGTTGCAGGAATGTGAGGATCTTCAATCTTTCACTATTCAGGTCAAATGCTCTACTTTTCCTTTACGTTTCTGCCTTCCATGTGTCAGGATTCCACCCTCATCCCGTTCAACATCGCCTCCCACTCAATTCCATTCTCCTCCCTCTCATTCAATCACCCGGTCACCTGACTACTAATCACCTTCACCTGAGCCTAATCACCAGCACTCCTTTATAACCCAACATGCATCACTCACCCGTTGTCTGATCTCGTCATTCCATGACTACAGACTCTTCGAGCTCACTTCCGTGTCTTCCCAGATACCCTCCTGAGCTTCCTGAAACTCCATGCGTCATCATCAGCTGTTCACCACCTCCATCGGCGTCTTCATCCGTCACAGAGCAAGCAGGACTCCTCGCCTTTCAGCTAAGATTCTCCATTCACCCCGTGTCTTACAACCTACTTTCCTCTCGACGTCTGCAACAATAAAGCTGCATTTGAAACTCACCCCTCTGTTCCGTGTTTCAATACCTGACAGAAGATCAGACCGCAATATGCAACGCTCTACGGATGCACGAGAGGATCCACCGCTACCTATTCCCCCGGCTTCAGCTCCTCTGGCAGCGGAGTCCCTCCCGCGTACACCCGCAGCTTTGTTCTCTGCCTCTTCGAGTCCCATGGCCCGGCCCGCGCCCTACTCCGGTGAGGCGGAGGATTGCAGTGGGTTTCTCTTACAAACATCTCTATACTTCACCATGAATGAACATCAATTCAGTGGCGATCCTGCTCGGGTGGCCTTCCTCATATCACTGTTGTCCGGCCCCGCTCTTCAATGGGCTCAAGCCTTGTGGCAATCCGATTCTCCGGTAATTAAATCTCTCCCTGATTTTCTCCGTCACTTTAAAGAGGTGTTTGGCCAAACAGTGGCTTCATTATCTGTTCACGATCAATTGTTCCAACTTCAACAAGGGAATTCTTCCGTGAACGCCTACGCTCTTCGCTTCCGCACCCTCGCCGCAGCTAGTGGATGGAACGAGCCCGCGTTAATCACCGCATTCCGCCAGGGGTTAAACCCGACGGTTCGTCAGCTGATTGTGGTGTATGATGATGTCATGGGCATCGAAAATCTCATCCAGAAAACCATTCGAGTTGCACAACTACTCACTGCTTGCGATCGGCCCACACACATGAGACCTTCCCCGCTGCCGGCAACAGACTCCTCCCCGGCCTCTCCTCCGGCTCCAATTCCTATGGAAGTCGACGCCTCTCATCTCTCCCCTTCTGAGCGCCTGCGACGAATGCAACAACATCTATGTCTATACTGTGCTTCTGACCAGCATATGCTCAGCAACTGCCCCGTTCGACCTCCGCGCCTAGCAGTGAGTTCAATTACTGTAGCCCCTCCAGTAGAACATCTAGTGAAAACACGAGTACATCTCCTAACCCATAAACTGTGTTTTCCAGCGCAAGCCCTCATCGATTCAGGCTCCGCGGGGAACTTCATCTCCTTCACCTGCCTTCAGAAGATGAATCTCAGCAGAAAACGACTAGATCACGATCTCTCTATTAACACCATCCAAGGCAAACCGCTAGGCCGAGGTCGTATCCGTTACTGCTCCCCCGTAATCACTCTTCAAATAGGATGTCTGCATTCCGAGAAAATTTCCTTTATGGTGCTGGAGGAGTCTACCGCTGAACTCATCCTGGGACGACCCTGGTTGATCCAACATCAACCCGTACTCTGCTGGAAAACCGGCGAAATCCTCCGATGGGGTAATGACTGTCACCACTCCTGTTTGAAGTCTGTTAAGAAAATCTCTTCTTCCTCTTCCTCGCCAGACGACTCCGAGGCCGCGGTTCCTGTGTTATCTGCAGTTGAAACCAGCTCCCAGACCC
This sequence comes from Gasterosteus aculeatus, assembly GCF_964276395.1. Lineage (NCBI taxonomy): Eukaryota > Metazoa > Chordata > Actinopteri > Perciformes > Gasterosteidae > Gasterosteus > Gasterosteus aculeatus. Next base: position 7,123,679 of record NC_135693.1, on the reverse strand, counting down.
ACGTCCAATGTGAAATTCCAGTGGAGTACCGGACGTTCCAGGACGTCTTCAGTAAAGCACTGGCAACCAAGTTACCACCTCATCGGCCAGGGGACTGTGCAATTGACCTGCTACCCGGAGCTACACTTCCTAAGGGCCGAATATATCCTTTGTCCATCCCGGAACAAAGGGCCATGGAGGAGTATGTGGCAGAGGCATTACAGCAAGAGTTCATACGTCCATCCATCTCCCCGGCCGCCTCAAGCTTTTTCTTCGTGGCTAAGAAGGACGGGGGCTTGCGGCCCTGCATTGACTATCGTCACCTGAATTCACAAACCATCAAATTCCGCTATCCCCTTCCTCTGGTCCCTGCCGCTCTGGAACAGCTACGTGGCGCCCGCCTCTTTTCCAAGCTAGACTTGAGAAGTGCCTACAATCTGATACGAATCCGTCATGGCGATGAATGGAAGACTGCCTTCGTGACCCCCTCAGGCCACTACGAGTATCAGGTAATGCCGTTCGGCTTATCCAACGCTCCTGCTGTCTTCCAGAGCTACATGAACGAAGTTCTCCGGCCCTTCCTCAACCGGTTTGTCATTGTGTACATCGACGACATACTAATCTATTCTTCTTCCAGATCTGAGCATCATAATCATGTCCTTCAAGTACTACGAAAGCTACGAGAACACCAACTATACCTCAAATTGGAGAAGTGCGAGTTCCACACTTCAACCGTCCAGTTCCTGGGATACATCATCAGCCAAGAGGGAATCCAAATGGACCCGAGGAAGGTAGACGCCATTCAGGACTGGCCCATGCCAGCCACCATTAAAGAACTCCAGCGCTTCCTAGGATTTGCAAATTTCTACAGACGTTTCATCCAAAACTACAGTCACCTCAGCTCTCCCCTCACATCTGCTCTGAAGGGCCGGCCCAAGTCCCTGTCCTTGACACCCGCAGCCATGGAAGCATTCCAACAACTAAAGGACTCTTTCTCCTCTGCACCTGTTTTAGCTCATCCCAACCCAGAACTTCCGTTCATCGTGGAAGTTGATGCTTCATCTACTGGTGTAGGAGCAGTACTGTCTCAGCGGCAGGGCGAACCCCCCATACTCCATCCATGCGCCTTCTTCTCCAGGAAACTTGCCCCGGCGGAGCAGAATTATGATATTGGAAACCGTGAGCTACTCGCCATCAAGCTAGCCCTTGAGGAATGGAGACACTGGCTGGAGGGGGCTAATCACCAGTTTGAGGTAATTACTGACCACAGAAACCTTGAATACCTTCGTGAAACTAAAAGACTGAATCCAAGACAAGCCCGCTGGGCTCTCTTCTTCACCCGCTTCGACTTCATGGTATCATATCGCCCTGGAAGTAAGAATTGCAGGGCAGATGCCCTCTCCCGAATCCATCATGCTTCCTCGGACGAGGCCGAACCGGTTCCTATCCTCCCTCCAGCTCTCTTCATTAGTCCGATCATCTGGGACCTTGACGACCAGATCAATCAGGAAAACCTTCTCCATCCTGCTCCGCCGGGAGGGCCAGACGGGAGCAAATTCGTCCCTGAACACCTGAGAACCCCCCTTCTGGACTCGGCCCACTCTGTTCCAGGCACTGGACATCCGGGTAGCAAGCGGACCCTCTCACTCCTCCGTCAACGGTACTGGTGGCCCACCATCTCGGAGGACGTCGCAAGGTTCGTCAAAGGATGTTCAGTCTGTGCCATCGTCAATACCCCGAGGAGACTGCCTGAGGGAAAATTATTGCCTCTACCGATTCCGCGTCGTCCATGGTCCCACATCGGAATCGACTTCATGACCGACCTTCCTCCTTCTGATGGTTTCACGTGTGTACTAGTAGTGGTGGATCGTTTCTCAAAGGGCTGCAAGTTAATCCCGCTAGCTGGCCTCCCTACTGCACTCGTGACCGCAGAAGCCCTCTTCCATAATGTCTTCCGGAACTTCGGAATTCCAGAAGACATAGTCTCGGACAGGGGACCCCAGTTCATCTCCAGAGTCTGGCGTGCCTTCTTCCGGCTCCTCGGGGTAACTGTCAGCCTTTCATCAGGATACCATCCACAGACTAATGGCCAAACTGAACGCAAGATCCAAGAGATTGGTCGATATCTGCGGACCTACTGCCACCAGTACCAGGACAGCTGGAACCAATACCTCCCCTGGGCGGAATATGCCCAAAATTCCCTGCGACAGTCCACCACCGGGCTCACCCCATTTCAATGCATACTAGGATACCAGCCACCTCTCTTCCCCTGGTCGGGTGAGCCCTCGGAGGTTCCAGCTGTCGACTTCTGGTTCCATCAGAGCGAGGGGGTATGGGACTCGGCTCACGTTCAACTCCAACAGGCAGTCAGAAGGCACAAAACACAAGCTGACCGTCGAAGACTAAAAACTCCTATTTATCAACCAGGACAGAAGGTTTGGCTCTCTGCTAGAAATATTCGACTCAGACTGCCCTGTCGTAAGCTGAATCCTCGGTTCATTGGACCATTCCCCATCGAGAGGCAGTTGAACGAAGTCACCTACAGACTCAAGCTACCCCGACAGTATCGTATATCTCCCTCATTTCATGTTTCGCTGTTAAAACCCTTCATTGAACCGGTCTCCCCTTGTCCCTCAGATGACCCCTCGGTGGATGTACCTCCTCCTCCGGTGCCTGTGGAGGATGAACCCATCTATGGGATCCGGACCATCTTGGACTCTCGGCGGCGAGGTCCCCGACTGGAGTACCTCATCGACTGGGAGGATTACGGACCTGAGGAACGATGCTGGGTACTTCGTGATGACGTCCTAGATCCGACGCTCCTCTCTCTGTTTCACGAGGAACATCCGGATCGTCCTGCACCCAGAGGTCGGGGTAGACCTCGTCGCCGACAACATCCTTCGCAGGCGTCAAGAGCCGCCTCGGGAGGAGGGGGTACTGTCAGGATTCCACCCTCATCCCGTTCAACATCGCCTCCCACTCAATTCCATTCTCCTCCCTCTCATTCAATCACCCGGTCACCTGACTACTAATCACCTTCACCTGAGCCTAATCACCAGCACTCCTTTATAACCCAACATGCATCACTCACCCGTTGTCTGATCTCGTCATTCCATGACTACAGACTCTTCGAGCTCACTTCCGTGTCTTCCCAGATACCCTCCTGAGCTTCCTGAAACTCCATGCGTCATCATCAGCTGTTCACCACCTCCATCGGCGTCTTCATCCGTCACAGAGCAAGCAGGACTCCTCGCCTTTCAGCTAAGATTCTCCATTCACCCCGTGTCTTACAACCTACTTTCCTCTCGACGTCTGCAACAATAAAGCTGCATTTGAAACTCACCCCTCTGTTCCGTGTTTCAATACCTGACACCATGACTGTTGTCTGTTTCTCTCTGAATCTTATTCTTGTTCCATTTTTCATTGGTGCTTTTCAGCATTTCTGTAAAGTTAAGCTGTTGCATTTTCTAATCACTTACTGTCAGTTTCAGAGCAGCTGTCAGCCTTCATATTGACAGCAAAATTCACAATAAACTGAGATACATCTGTGTTCAGCATCAAGGCTATTTATTTATTCTATGCCGGTCTGATATAGTATTTAACGTGCTGTAACAGGGTTTGTGATTAAGGAACTAAATTCTTTTTGTGAGGAAACGGGTATGAATTAAATTAATGATGTACGGAAGAAAATTAATGACACAAAATGTTATCCTTTTTTTATATTCTTGCTGCAGCATTATAATTGAATAAAGATTTGTAATTTCATTTTTAAAAGGCATGAAGGGAATAAAAATTCCAATTCATTTTAAAGTTCATCACTTTAATGGATTATTGAAAAAACCTTCAAAAGTAATAATCTAGTAAAGCCAATACTGGGCTCTAAATAGATCTTTGACGAAAAAAATAGTATTCATTCTTTATTTTTGAGGCTGAAGTTAATATTTTTTCTATTTTACAAATCATCAGACAAAATGCTCAAGCTAGTAAGTCATTATAATCAGGGATGTCTATCAGGGGTTTGTAATTACAATATTTCATATGTTTTCAGTCTTTGGAGGGCCATGCTCAATTTACAGACTGTAAAGACCGCACCTTCCGACCTACAAGCCAACTACACAAACCAGACGATATTCTAATACCAAGTGGGTAACAGACAGCAATCAAGATTATGATGAATGATTTGCAACTGCTAAAAAAAAAAAAACAATATGCTGACTGCCAAAAAATAACATGGCGACGGTCCCAAAAAAAAGATCAAATACCCATTCTCGAATGGAAACAAAGTACGCCTGCGAGCTGCATTTGCATTTAGGTTGTTTGTTGGAGAGACTTTTGGTGACCTCATCTACTGGCATGACGGAGGTCTAATGAGAATTTGAACTAAATTACATTTCACCAAAGCATGATGGTTGTTTGAGCTCTCTGGTGTGAGTACCAGTAGAGATCACATGAAAGAATCAATTTGATTATTCCAACGGTTGGTTTGCCCTTTACACATTTAGTTCTGCTACAGGCCTTCAAAAAAACAACAGTTATGGTGATTTAGAGGCGCGAAGCAGAATTTGACCCAAGGCCCCTGAACCATTAGAAAGCAGATTGTTCTAAAAGTGTTTTTATATGAGTGATGCTTTGAACGCATATCTACTATTTGTAGAGCGTCTCTACTCGCTTCACACCGTACCAACTGCACCAAGTCCCTGCAGAGCATCTGAAGTAAGACTGTTTTGACAACTCTGACTACAGGCGGCTGAGGACTTTGTTTTTCTGAGCCGGGAGCTCCTGTTGTTTTTTTAAGCTCTTCACAGTTCACAGCATCCTGGACTTAATACAGTGTGAGACACATTCAAGAGGAATAAATTCAGCCCACAACCATTGTAAAACAAAAGCCCCACCAATTTCATCAGCCGATTTATAGGTGTGGACATAAACTGTAAAAAAATAAATCCTTCAAATAAAAACATTATTCAACCTTTGTCATTTCAAACATACATATATGGTCCTTACGCTTCATGTGTTTTCAGTCGACCAAATGTATCCAATCAGAAGTCTGAAGGTTTTTGCAAAATAATTGAATTCCCAGTAAAAAAAAGAGATAGAGATATATATTTGTGCATGTTTGTATTCATATGTATTTGTTTCTGCGTGTTTGTATTTGTATGTATTTGTTACATATGTAAAGTGAGTTGCATTTGATCATTTAGATGAGCCCAAGTACTGCTCAAAGTGACGGCCCACATCACAAACACAAAACCATCCCACAAGAAAGTGCATTTACTGACAACTGACTCTGACACTCAATTCCTGTCAGTACACCTCCTTATCCTTTATTTAAATTTATAAATTGTGCATTCTGTATTTTCATATATATTTATTAAAAAATATTTACTGGTTTTCTGTGTCAAAAATCTGCCCCCAATCTTTCATTCAACAAAGAGCCACGAGGAGAACGCGTCACTCTGGCACATTCACAGGCATACTTGTGAACTTATTTGATGCATTTGGTCACCGTTCCCCATTTGCAGCCTGCTTTTTAAGAAAGCAGCATGGCTGTAATCCCCTCATTAAACCCAGGGCCGGCCCCTGTGCGGCTTCACTTTCTCAATATTTTTACAGCACATTACCCCGTCGTCATCACGACCATCAAGCTATTCATACAACACTTTGGAGGCCGATAAGAACTATGAGCCCTCCGAGGGGAGCGGACCGCGATGTGAGTCATGGCCTCGCTTTGGACCGCAGCACTGACTCAGATGTTGGCACGGGAACCTGTGCACAAGCTCGTCAATAAGTGGCTGCAGATTGCCACCTCACAACTTTCTTCCCCAACTGGGTGTTTTATCTCAATTATTCAGGTATGGCTTTCGGTTCCCTGAGTCTCTGGCAACTGAGTTCTGGGAAAGGCCAAGTGGGATAATGATTCAGGCACTTGTAGCTACGAACGCCGGCTTCGCAGGAGCATGGAAGCTTCATCTTTTTCACTCCAAACCGACTGCTTTGTGAAATTTTGGAAAGCTGTGTCCTCTCAGATAGTCATGAGATGTCGTAATCCCTCTTTCAAACTATCACAGACTTTTTGGATTTAATTTTATTTTAAGTGTGCTGTGTCGCTCAGGGACGCTGAGCTTTGACAGGCCCGGAGGGACAGACGGAGACCTCAGAGGACGTGCCCTTTTATGTCAGCCGCAGAGGGAGGTAGGCGGGGAGGGAAGTGCGAGGCGGTTTGCAGTTTGCGGGGAGCCACGCTACGGCACGCCAAGCTAAACCTCCACCCTGCTTTGTATGCATGCCTGCGCTCGCCGGCTATGCATAGTGCAGGAGGAAGGCAGAATTTGTCACCCAGCTCAGGAAGTAATTCAGAATTAGTCAGACATATTTGATATCCTGGGATGCACCTGTCATTTGTACGCTGTATTTACAGAGGATTTGAAGGGAGAAAGGGGAAAAAATGGAGAAATGTTTCTAATGTGTTTCTAAATGAAGCATCACTGAGGAAAATATTGATATTCTAGCAAATTTCAAAGACATGAAACATTTAGTGAATATTTATGAGGGTGTCTACAAATGCATAATTGTCAAGGTAACCTCACAAGCCAGACGCGCACGTATTGTGAGGAGCGGCTTTGAATGCAAGCCGTGGCTTCCTGTCTGAAGCGCAGTTCAAAGGTAACAGAGGGAGGGAAGCGGAGAATGTGGCAAACATATGAACTGGATTGGAGGGTTGAGGTATAGCCATTTTCAATTATTTATTGGTCAATCACATAATTAAAAAGGTACTAAATGGGGGCTTGAACCCCCTCAGCCCAACTGGATGGATGAGATGTGAGGGTGAAGACAGGTGGCAGAAAGGAACCAGCGGGTTCAAGCTTCCTTTTAGCTGGTTGAATTTGCAGTCTCTTCACACGTGTTGAAAAAAGTATTTTTATATTTAGAGTTATATTAAAATATCTGCTCTTCGACAGATAGTTGGAGGCCCCGGGCAGCATCCAGACATTCGCTGCTTCAGACCTGTTTTCATTGTGAAGCTGAATACATCTTCTTGCAAGTAGGAACATTTAGAAACATTTTGGCCTTTAAGTCTGACTCCCTTCTTTCTTCCATCCCGCTTAACTGGATAGGACAGAGTATTGTGATCTCTTGATGAGCTCATATTCCTGCACATTTAATTATTTGGAAGTCTGTGCTGTTTAGTATGAGAGTTGATCAGCTGATTGTTCATCGACAAATCATATTCTCTGTGTTTCCCAAAGATTAATTGGAATGAATAAGAAACTGATGTAAATCATCTAAACTCATCAACTGGTTCAAATGACGCCAAACAATATGTACAACAGGAATGACTCATTGACAAGATGGCAACATCGAGGCGAAAAGCGGTTTTGTTTGCTCTATTGGGCTGAAGAAAAGAGGGCCAAAAACAAGTGTTTTTTATTCTCTTATCCATTTAATCTTGCAGTACAGCCTCAAAGAATGTATGATCTAGATCTCGTGTGTTTAATGATAAAACGTCTACAAGGACAAACAGAACCTGTTTACTGAGGAAATAACACAGAAATAATGGCAAATATGCACAGAAGTAGTTGCACTTAGTTCTACTGTAAAGAAATTCAACTGGGCTGGATAAAGACCAGCCAATGGCCCTTGTGTTAAAAGGAGAGGAGGAACAAACTCTCAAATATTCAAGTGAAAACATTTCTATTCAGTCTGAATGTATACAATCAAATCCAGTTTTTAGCATCATATTGAACCTTAAAACCAACAAACTTTAAGGATCTACTGTATATTGTAGCCATAGCTGATGGCAAAAGCTTCTGAAGTCTTAGCTATGCATCGAAGCACTCATATTTAAACATTTAATACGTTAACCCCCTAAAACTCATCAAACCCTCAACTTCATTTGTTTACTATGCAAAGACATAGAAGTGTGGTAAATGAAATGCCATCCAATTAATGTACAACAAAGCAACATGTAAAGAATCAAATCCGTTTGCAGACTCTACTCTCCATCATATGAAATTTTACATTTTTTATTTAACTGATGCTTTTGTCCAATGCGACTTACACTAAGTGCACTGAACCAAGAGGGTATGACAGCAGAACACCAACAATCAGGAAGTTACAATGTCCTCAAAAAAGCCAAACAACAAAGTACTCTCGTAAGCTGATAAGGTTGTTTCTGATACTGACATTGAGCTACTTTTTAAACTTTGTGGGAGCCATTGCTGCATAACCTAATGTTACATTATATTTGTACTAATGCCATCACTGTCCGATGTGCAATGAATAATTCATTCTAAGGACGACCTCGATTACTCTTATAGGTCTGACATCAATCTTTAAAATTATTATCAGACAAACAAACAACGAAGCTAAATAAACAACACACATTAAATAAACATTGCATCCTGTGCTTGTTTCAATGTTTGGCAAACACACCATCAACAGACCCAGCGTCGCCTCGTGCATCTCCCTAATGCTCAATTTGGCTGTAAAGCCTCAGCTATAATTACACAGGAGCCCTTTACAAATACGGGACAATGTTTTTGTTGAATTGACCAGTGTTTACTTTGGCCTGACTCCTAAAACATTTACAGCCAATGAATATTAAAGCAAGAGACGTGTCAAACGCTTTCCACCCCCCCCCCCCCCCCCCCCGTTGCAGTGACTGACACTATTCTAAAACTGTATCAGTGACGGGAGAAAGCAAAGCAAGGCTGTGGTCAAACGTAAAGTGGTGCAGGGTGCTTACTGTTGGGGCATTAGTCTCTGTCGGGGCTCGGAGGGAGCTGCGCTACCTGGAGAGGATCCAGCCGAGTCAGCAGGACGAGCGCAGGCTCATTTACCTCCAGGCAGATGCCGCTCGAAGCCACGGAGGGCTTTGGCTCGGTTTGACTCTCCCCACGTCCGCCCAGGTCGTGGATTGCGGACTGGGGACGCAGTGGATTAATGATGCTGCGATAAATGAAGCAGATTTCTTTCGGTGGCATATTTGCACACAAAGTTAAGAAGCTGCGGACACACCGGCGTGCAGCCATGGCTGAGGTTGTTTGTCTGCCACAGCACCGCTGGAGCATCTGGGAATGAGCGATTAGGACACCACCAAGAATCCCTGTTTATGTTGCATCACACCCTCAGGAAGAACAATCTGTCCTATCAGATTTCTATCATTTTCTCTTCGCTTGTGATGTTTTATTCATGATATTGCTGTCACTTGTCAGCCAGTTCACCTCCTTCATACAGATTTGTGTACCAACAGTGCTGGTGCGTTGCTTGAAGGGAAAACACTGTTTTCACCTGAAAAAATCGTGTTCTGGTGTCATGCAAATGTTCTGATTTACGTCAACTGGAGGCCATAAACTGTTGTACTTGGTGTGTCAGGGTGGGTACCTCGGGTTAACGTGCAATTCATAACTTGCGTGTTGATTTCACCTTAATTTAAGCATGTAAATGTCATGCTGAGACTGGAAATTCGTTGTTTTAGAACTGTGTGGCCCAGAGGATGGAGCAAATTGCGTTAAAGATGTTTTCAACTTGGGAAAATTGGCTTTGAAATTGATTTGAGTGCATGTAGAGGATAATTTCACCACACACTAGAGTTAATTGAGCAAAACTCTTCTATCCGAGACCTTCAGTCATTGCTTCACAGCGTCTCAATTATAACACTTCATAGCATAACAATTTGTCGGACGTAATCTGCAAAACGGAGGGGACAGAGCTGTTCAGGCAGACACATTTTAATTTCTCCTACCAAACACTTCAAACTGTGGACTTCTGGCACGGAGAACAATTTCTCAATTTGGAGAATTATTTTGTAAAAGCCAGAGCGTTCACTGCAGGCGGTACTCGTGGGGAGCAAAGCTAGTTGGATAATTACCATAATTCCTGTGTGCTAATAGTGACTTGGTCCTTAAGTGGCCGTAATCATGCACTCCTCCTGCAATGCAGTTTTACCCTTTCAACCTCTCTGACATCTATCTAATAAGCCAATTAATAAAATGTCTTTTCTTAACATTTGGCTAAAATGGTGCTTAAACCTTTATTTCAAACAGAACATAGTTGCATTCTCCTAATTAGTGTTGTTGTTTCTATGATGTTTTTAGTGAATGTATTAATTATGACAGAGCGCTCGGGAAATTGAGATTCCTCGTTTCCAATGTAACCATTTGGAAAAGAATGTTGGGCTTTTTGTCGAGAAGCAGCCCGTCTGTGAGAATCATTAGAATTCTAACAGCACTTCGTTAACTGTCTTGGGATCTTGTGGAAAGCACTTTTCTGTCACAAAGTCCCAACATAATCAAAACACAAAAGATTGTATTTCTGTGTCGGTTTTTGAGTGCAATTGGATGTGGAGATTGTTGGACATCAGGCAAACCGTTTCTATTCAACATTATGGGATGTGGATAACCAACCTTCAGGGTCTAAAGTAATAGCTGATGAACGGTGGATCCAATTCAGTCCAAAATAAAAAATGGCATCGTATTTGTCCGCAATCAAAATGAAATGGATGTCAACGTTTTTGCTTTGCTGATTGTGTGTGTGGTTCAACGTGCGATGCACAGAGTTCGTGACGTTGGATGTCGAGCGCCTGCTATTGAAATCTACACGGTACAACAAAGACGAGCAAGAGCCACATCGCCAGGGGGCTTATTGATTAGCAGCAGTTTCATTTTTATGTTGTTATGATATGATTCCAATACAAACCACAATGTTTCTTCCAACCTTCAGTTTACAACATTATTCCCAAAAAATGACTGAACACAATGATTTCACGTTTTCCATTTGATGGGTAATGCAACCTGACATAGCGAGCAATAATGACCCAAATGGAGACATTGTCTCACGGTGTGATCGGGTTGTAACAAGCAGTTTTCCTGAAGGTCATTGTGTCGTCCACAGACTTTGTTAATGCATATTGCACTTTCTTTCGGCCATGGCTGGTGCATGTGTGAGCACAACTGAAAAAATGCTCTTGGATTATTTCCAGGTGGCTGTGCTTTTAAATGACTTCTCAGAGCCTAAAAGGATTCAGCTCTCCTTTCTTGCCAAAACTGCACCTGCAGGTGGTTGTCAATTCATTTTGTAATTGATTCTTTAACACGTTTGTGTGGATAATCACTGCTCTGCTCAGTTATCAGCTGCAAAAGCTCTCATTGTTGGTTCCGATCACGACTCGATAGGATTGTTAGGCTTCAGAGTGGTGCACCATTGTGTACACCGGAGAAGAGTGTTTTGTTTTCCTACATAAATGTAATTACATTTTACACATGTTCCCTTGGTATTGCCCGTTATACCAAGATAAATATCATGCAACCATTTTAAAGAAGTAAATACTGTTGGATCAGGCAAGCTTAAGTGCCCACAACAACAATTTAGAAGACAGGCAGAGAGTAATCTTTGCATCTCAGTGCAAATGATTTGCAGTACCACAGTAACGCCATCTCAATCCCATCTGAATAAATCCATAACAGGCCATTCATGAAAATGGGAAGCCCTCTATTAAAGCCATTTGACAAAGTGGATGCTTCCCTGCATTCATTAATGCCAGCAGCTGTTCCTTAAGAATACTGATGAACTCTGACTTAATGTTTAGACTTTGCCAGTAGCCACAGCAAACAACATATTTTAGGTTAGAATTATTAGAATTCATCCCCTGCAGTCCACTGAAAAGGTGCTTATTCCTAATAAATGTGCCTTTCTGCTTTATTTGAATAATAATGTTTTCCACAGATGAACAGCAGTGCAACGGCTCGCATTGTTGTTGTTGTTGTGGAACTTTATCACCACACAAGAGACACAAGGCGCTTTTAAAATACCACTGCTGTTATATTTCAAACATGACATTCTTGGAACTGACCACCAGTTTTCTAGTCGAGTTAATTGTCCTGAAACATCTTTTATATCTCTGTTAGAGCCGTCAAAAGTTTGTGTATGTGGCCTTCATGGTCGACCCCCCTCCCCCCCCGCCTCCGCCTCCCGGGCCTTCATGGTCGACTCCATAACTGGAGCTGTGAATTAATCCCCTGGATGTGAATCATCGTGTCGCCTGCTCCCTGGCATTGCTTAGCTCTGATATCTAGTCCAACGCAGGGCGGCTGACAGCGAGGACACAGAGGGATCCCAATCCAACACCCCTTTTTACTCAAAATGAATCAGTCTGTTTCAAGACTGAATGTATTCGTGGAAACTCTGCTTGTATTTCACGAGACGGTTTCACTTATTTTACACACAGCCATCTCCGAGAAGGACGGCCTGTGACACCGACGCTAAACTAAACCACAATGTCATGCAGCCAGACTCCAACCCCATTTTTACCGTCTTTGATGATGGATGTCAGATTTCTTCTCATTTACTTAATAAAAGAAAGTATAAGAAAGAGAATTGCGAGGGATGATTACTTTGGGGCCGCCTTCATGGCGCTCCCCCTTCTCGCTGCCTGCGTGGTGTGATTTGTAGAGAGTTTGAAATGAGGCCGGCTGGTCGAGCAGGGGTCCGCTCTTGATTTACACACACGGCTAAATCACACAAGACAGCTGGCTGCCGCCCCGCCGCCGGCACAGATCCGTCTCCGCGCCGAAGCCCCTCCAGACTGAGAACCTCACGGGCAGCTGCAACACGCAGTCCCCAGGATGAGTCCCAACTTCCAGCCTGCTGTTGACACTGTTAGAGGCTTTGAAAAAACTGCCAGTAAAAGGATTTCTGGCCCTGGTTTGCTTAGAGGACATTGGACCAAACCTCAGAAGAGAGAGAGGGGGGGGGGGATCAACGGGGGACCTGCTGGTCGGGAGGCTATTGTTTGTGGTGGCATGGATAAATAATCATAACTGAGAGTACAATGACTCTCTGCAGTCCCCTGAGGAACACGGATGCTTTTCTTTCGATGTGGGAGAACAATTATTTGAAGGAACCTGCTGTGTGTGTGTGTCTGCATGTGTGCTTTGAGACTGTAGCCCTGTAAGCATGTCCCTCAAGCTTCAAAACAGCACATTTTTCACGTATTTTTAATTTCAATATACAGCAAACCAACACATTGTGTTTAGTTTTCTGCCAGTGTTTCCACATTGTCATGCTACTGATGGACTGGTCGTTGTTCAATAGTTCTTCATACACAGTACAGCAACAAGAGTCTTTGGTCACACTGTAAAGAACCAGGATGCTGCATGACTATTTAACAAGCACATCAATTACAGTAATAATGAATTGTACACACTAAACAGTCAGGGTGACTCAACTCATTAAATTGCAATTTGGAATAGTGGACACGACCCATTAATTCAATTTTACATTGCCAAAGAACACAAGATTTTTTATTTATTTTCTATTCTATTGGAAAGGGGAGGCCCTGTCTTTGGCACCAACACACTTTTTTTCAATACAGTTAGAGTACGGGCTGTGTCATCTGTCAGAGTATTAGACTGAATTGATTGTAGTGGTACAGAATGATGAGCTAACTTGGTTCATGCACCTAAAATGGTACATTAAAGTCACAATCATCCTCATGTCTTGACTACAACGTTGGCTATTGCCATTTACTCAGTATTTAGTAACTGCTTAACAGTGTTAGGCTAAGGTTAGGTTGCTCTCACTGTGACGCTTAAATACATTTTTTATATGAATCAACTTTTTTTGGATCTAAAATGGCAATCATGTTACGGTATGTAGACTGGGTCAGAGGGAAGGCAGAAGCAGTTACTCTAAAGCTCTGAAATAATTGCCATCAGAGCAGCCGAGCTCAGTCTGGTAGTGACGGTACCGGTGGTAACGAGAGGATGAAGAACCGGTGGTAGTTGTTCTGCAGGGTGGTTAGTGGATTGGGGGGGGGGGGAGGGGGGCGCAGCCTTCATCTTTTCCAGTTGAAGGCTGCGTTTTGCTTATCGCTTTGCTGTGATTCTCTATTATTCTTATCTGTATCTGCAGTTTCTCATGGTGTTATTTAATTTCATGAAATGCAGTGGATGAAAAAAGATGAAGCAGGCCTTTCCATTGCGCCGCCCTCCAACAGTCCCTCCTGGTTTTGTCATTAAAACATGTTTTGCATGATCAAGAATTGCACCTCAAGGAGAACTAGGTCATCTATAAGGTAGTAATGTAGACGGGAAAGGAGCTCAGGCTCTCATTGAAATTCCCAACAGCATCAGACACTAGTTTTCCTGCCAGCGATGCTTACTCGGGCTGCCATCACTGCAACAACAAAGCCTCCCCTCCACTTCACACAGCTGTGAAAAAAAAACCCTTATTTACCAGAGCTCGCTTTACAATCACTAGCTGAGCACAGGGCACAACGCAGGAAGTACTTTCCCTCACTGCATCCAACATTTCCCTCCAAAATGTCCTCTGCTAACATCATTCAGTTCTTTATCTCTTAGTCTAAGTATTCTGGCCTTGGACGTGGACTGAAAATGTATATTTGACATGAGTCTCCTCCGGATAATGATCTGTCACATCAAGGCTCATTTCTCATATGTGAAACATTGCAGGCAAACCGTTTTCAATACAGGATTAGTGTCATCGCGGGTCATTACCTCATGTGCTACATGGTTGGCATGAAGGACCTACTGACCTGCTGCTCGGGACTTTTCTGTACTGAAGGCTGGCGCATGCTTCTGCTTCTGCTTCTGCTTCTGCGTCGTTGCGTCGACGCACTCGTTTCAATTCATGGCTCTTGCGTGTGTTGCAGAGCAAATTCACCTCCAGAACAACAGGCGGAGTAACATGTTTTTGTCGAAGACGACCTAGAGAGTCACGTCTTTCTGTGTGGAAGTCGTTGGTTTGTTTATTTATTTATCATAGACTTTATTGCCTCGTGCATCGACACTGCTGCTTTTCATCGCGGACACATTTGTCCCGTATTTTCCTCCACAACTTTGTTCACCCCTCGACCGGCGAACCAGCGTTTGCGGCGTTCTCCCTCCATGAATCTAACCCGCTTACGGCTTGTATAAGCAGTCATATTTACGCATTTCTTCCGACAAACGTTCTTCAATCTGATCCGTTCTCTTGTAAACGTTCTTCGTTTTAATAATGGCGGTCTTGTGCTATGAAAACGGAAATGTGAGACTCCGTAAAGGATGTAGTTAGCAGACCTATCTAGGCTTTCGACGCAAGCCTAGAAAAATGGGTCGACACACGCAAGGACGCAAGGAGGTGTGAAAAGACACGCAAGAGACACGCAAGGGGGTCTTGCGTCTGCGTCGCTCTGAAAACGCAGAAGCATAAACTAGGCTTTAGTCGTATTGGTGCAAAATACCTCCTTAAGGCCACTGTCTCGAGTGCAATACTTTTAGTATAATAGATTTTACTTACAGAGTCACCTAGTTGCATGCAGTTTGGGTGTGTCAGCACGGTGTCGCTCTCTGGTTGTCAAATATTTCACACTGGGTGCCCGGGAGGGTTTCACACTATCTGCAATGTAAAACCCGTCCACGGCAACATGGAACACTCACGTGCTCCAAACGCCCTTTCAGTCATAGCATAGCTAGGAGGACAAGGTGGTTAAATGTCTTCAGGTCTTTCCCCCGGGACGCAGCGGTCCGTGTGTTAAAATATAACTCAACATTGACACATTTTAGATTACGTACATAAATCGACTTGGGTCACAATGACTCGCATGACATGTGGAATGTTCTCGGTGTTGACTTAAAGGTACAACGTGTTTAACCTTTGGGTGTAGCTTAAGTTATTTACCACAACACTAGCCCAGCTCTGTCCAAGTAGGTCTGAGTGCACGTTAATTAACACATTATACCTCCTTTATTTGACCCTGTAACTATTTAGTGTAATAATATAAGGTTACAGTGTTGCACGGGTTGTAACTTGTATGTTGGAGCATCTGAATCTGACCTGTAATATCCAGCTTGGTTGTAGCTGAGAAACAGGTTGGTACATGAACAGAAAAATTCTGTTTTAATATGTGATTTGTACGGATTAAATAACAATAGTGAGTGAGGTTCAGAGCTGCTGGTGGGCGTATTTTCTTGTTTTTGGACAGAACCAGGCGAGCTGTTTCCAGTCTTCATGCTAAGCTCAACTATACTTAGACAGATAGAGGGAGGGATGTACATTTTTCATATCACTCTCCTCCAGAAATCAATAAAACGTATCTTCCAAAGTGTTGAACTATTCCCTCAAATCCAGTATGAATGTGGAAGTGCCACCTCTCGCTTCATAAATCCACGATTAACCAATAAACTCCTCAGCTAGAATGACACACTTAAACAGAGGAAAGTCGTCAAAGGAAATTCAGGAATCATCTGCAATAAATCTACTCATCAATCTTCAATGCTATTCTCTTCCTCTTTACATACCAGCTCTGACGTTGTGATTCCTGAGCTTATCTGGTTGACCTTGTCCATCCACTACCATTCATCCGCCCTGCGTCATCTGAATATCCTGAATTCCTGTCGCTAATTAGGTTACTCGAGTGCGGGTTTCAATGGGACGATTAAATCCAACAAGAAGTGAACTGCTGGTGGAGAAAGCCCAACATTATACTGCATGTTATATAAATGCATACTGCGAGTCTTCACCTACACCGCCTTCAGGGAGCTGTAAAAGTATTGCTCATCAAAGCACGAGGTGCATGATTGCCTTCATTCTCATCCACACTATTTTATCAGCTCGGCAAGTTGGCAGTTTAATATATGCCTCCCACTCATTGTCCAACACTGTTCCAGAATTTAGGGTTTAATAAGCTTATAAATAATCCCCCTTTCCACAGATATACAAAGAAGGTTATGGAATGTCACCACACGTTCATAGATACGGAGGCGGGTGGCCAAATGTGTGCCCCTCCCCCACCATCTTCTTGGCTGAACGGTGTCCTGAGAGACGTCTCCCAGAGAGCTCATTCCTGAGCTGTGAGCTCGCGGCGCATCGTCCTGCTCCTCTCGCCATCTCTGTGGTCACAGTGAGGCTTGGCGTACTGCCCCTGTCTACATAAACCGTATACTCCGCCTTGCGTGAACACGTCCTCCCCCATCCCCCGTCCTTCGCTGAAGCGAAAGCCGCTCCGTCTTCCCTCTTGTCTGTCCTCAAGCCGTCGCAGCTCTCTCCAGAGGCCTCTTCATCCACGCCACCCTGGCTGTCTGGCAGTATATATTATAGCCATTTAATACAACTTTGACGTTTCACTTCACATTAATAAAGTCGCTGTAATGATCATTGACCTTGTGTCCTATGGCGTCCCTTTAACGGGGGGAGGTGGGGTGGGAAACGGTGTGCATCATCGAGAGGCCTCTTCTTCAGAGTCTGTTTGAAGATTACAGATGTTTCCACTAAATGCTTTATTACACGGCAGCTTCATTGATCATAAGTTGTTGGATAAACATTTCAAAAAAAGGTCCAAAACATTGGAATAAAAAATGCATTCACAGTATATTCAGACCGTCTAATAAGTCTAATAATTAACTCGACCACTTCGTTATTATACTTAGGACAAGGATTGTATTGAAGGATGACTCACATTCATGACTTTACTTCTGGATGCCACACAATAGACTTTACTTCTGGATGCCACACAATAGACTTTACTTCAGGATACTACACAATAGACTTTACTTCAGGATACTACACAATAGACTTTACTTCAGGATACTACACAATAGACTTTACTTCAAGATACTACACAATAGACTTTGCTTCAGGATGCTACACAATAGACTTTACTTCAGGATACTACACAATAGACTTTACTTCAGGATACTACACAATAGACTTTACTTCAGGATACTACACAATAGACTTTACTTCAGGATACTACACAGTAGACTTTACTTCTGGATGCTACACAATAGACTTTACTTCAGGATACTACACAATAGACTTTACTTCAGGATACTACACAATAGACTTTACTTCAGGATACTACACAGTAGACTTTACTTCTGGATGCTACACAATAGACTTTACTTCAGGATACTACACAATAGACTTTGCTTCAGGATGCTACACAATAGACTTTACTTCAGGATACTACACAATAGACTTTACTTCAGGATACTACACAATAGACTTTACTTCAGGATACTACACAGTAGACTTTACTTCTGGATGCTACACAATAGACTTTACTTCTGGATGCTACACAATAGACTTTACTTATGGATACTACACCACAGACTTTACTTCAAGATACTACACAATCGACTTTACTTTAGGATACTACACAATAGACTTTACTTCAGGATACTACACAGTAGACTTTACTTCTGGATGCTACACAATAGACTTTACTTCAGGATACTACACAATAGACTTTGCTTCAGGATGCTACACAATAGACTTTACTTCAGGATACTACACAATAGACTTTACTTCAGGATACTACACAATAGACTTTACTTCAGGATACTACACAATAGACTTTACTTCAGGATACTACACAGTAGACTTTACTTCTGGATACTACACAATAGACTTTACTTCAGGATACTACACAATAGACTTTACTTCAGGATACTACACAATAGACTTTACTTCTGGATACTACACAGTAGACTTTACTTCTGGATGCTACACAATAGACTTTACTTCTGGATGCTACACAATAGACTTTACTTATGGATACTACACCACAGACTTTACTTCAAGATACTACACAATAGACTTTACTTCAGGATACTACACAGTAGACTTTACTTCAGGATACTACACAATAGACTTTACTTCAGGATACTACACAGTAGACTTTACTTCAGTACCTTTCTAGCAGTGTCTCAGTCTACAGATAATGTAAAAGTAAAAGGTGTGATACTGCAGCAATACTGTGAAAGAATTGTGGAAAAATGATAGGTTGCAAGTTTTTACATGAAGAAAATTCATCGGAAGGTCAGTCTATTAATTCTTCAAAGAGAAAGATTGATGTAGTGTCCCGTCCGTTACAGCTACGGTAGCTAATCCTTCAGGGGGGGGCGGAGGGGGCGGGGGGGTTGCTACAAAGAGACTGAGGTAAGCGGCTGGTTGTTGAGTTTTCAGTGAATTACAAAGACTGAAATCAAACCACATTTATTCTCGACTCTTGCTGTCGAAAGTAATGTCTTGGTTGCATTTGCAAGAATTCTCTTTTTATTCTTTAGATAGACATGTATTTGGGTAGGCTTATGTACCAGACATGCTCCTTTTCTGTCAGGCGTCGGAGTGGGCATGTTGAATCAGAGGCAAAGGCCGTTAACTTCAGTGGGTAACTGTAGCTGTGACGAGCCAACGATAGATAGAGAATAAGCAGCCAGATGGCAAAGTAACGTTCGTAGTGCACTTTTCCATGCTGTCATCTGGTTTAGCAAGCCAAGTGCAGAAGATGTTGGTTATTTGGATATTAATTAGTAATAGAATTTGCATTTCTTCTTGGGCACATTGTTTGGATCATCTTGATAAATCCTTGGCAAGCAGGAAAGAGTCAGACAGCTAAACAAAACCTACCTTTTGGAAAATAGTGAATGGTGTGATTATTCTGATTATTAATAAGCAACATCTGTAGGACTGCAGAGCAAATGGACCCATCTGTTCTTGTACAAACAATGAATAAATCTGCACTGTTTTCTTATTTGTATGAGGTATTTGTCCTTTAATCCTAAACTTTTCACACACAAATCATATTCCAAGACAAAGGCAGTGAACCACAAACCCATTCCCTTGTATCCTGTTTACTACAGCCATCATATGCTATTCAAGATCATTCTAGAATAAAGGGCGATTTTAACTAAATTCAACAAAACACACATTTCTGTTTGCTCCATCATTTCTTGGCTCCTGAGTGGAAGAGGAACCATTATGTAATTGTGGATTAATTGTATCAGTGGAAGAGAAACACCAGACTCAAACAGCCTGAATAATTGTTTCACTCTGTTTGAGCCAGGTTCATGCCTCATTCGTTCTGTCTAACTTTATGTTGTCATGTGACCAAAAAATCCCGTAGAACGCGGAGAAATGAGAGATGCTCCCATCCTCGTTTATATAATGAAGTGGAATTTAAGGGCAAGGAGGTTGGGCTGTAGTCCAATGTTCACTGACCTTTGAGATCTGATTTGGTCTTCAGCAGCTCATGAGATCCATTTTGGGGTCTTTAAATGTTGGCATTTCTTGACCAGTTTGGTTCCGCTTTGTAGAAAAAGCATGTAGCGTTTCAATAGAGCCGTTATACTCAACTACCGAAACATAAAAGGATCGCAGCGGCATTTTCACGGGTGGGTTATAGGCCAAATATCTTTTGACGTGTCATAGCATTCAAATAACGGATTACTAGCTATCCACACATCTGAAATAACGCATCTATTTGAATCAGTCACAGGTGACCTGCACTCAGTGCTAAAATCTGCCGTTTTTACTTGCCACACTCCAAAGAAGGTGTTTCTAGGCAAATGAACCATGGCTGTGTTGTATTTGTGTGTGTCCGCGTGTATGCTGAATAGCGGGGCCCTGGAACTGAAACGGCTAAATGGAACTCAGAAATCATCATACCTGTGCTTTTCCTGCTGTGAGATGCCAGATTGTCCTCTGAGAAAATGCAGGACCTCGGGTTAGGTGTTGCCATGTGTTACCATTTCTTTCTCATCTATTTTTCATGAAGAGGGCACTGACACATTTCAGGAAAAATGGATTGCATCAGTAAAATGAGACGACGGAGCTCATATTAAGACACCGGGCATATGGACAAAGCATTTGGAATGAGAAACGTCAGCAAAATATCTGCTGAAGCTTTAAATGATCTTCATTGAGTGTGTTAACACGTGTAATTGGGTTTTCCCTCCGTCTCAAAGGAATAGTTGAGATGTTTGCCACAAGGTGCCACTTGTAGAATTTATGGATGCAGATCCAGGCCTACAGATGATGTAGATGTTTCAACATCAACATTGTTTCTGACTCGAGTAGAAAGTGTAATCCTTTCTGGTCAGGTGCTTAATTTAATCTTTAAAAAAATGTGACCGTAACAAATCACATCAACAGATATGTTTGTTTAACCAAATACTGACCTTTGCAGGGATATCCAGCCTCCTCTCTGAGGCTCCATTTAATCTTTTTGGACCCAGTGGGGAAGCGCCCCCCCAACCAACAATGAATGCTCAGTTCAAATCGTCTGGCTGTTATGGATGTCATGGAAAAATCTAAATGGCACATTTGCCTCACTAGAACTTAAAATACTGATCCAAGGCAATAGTATGACAAATGTCAATCAAGGCACTACAATAATATACTGGGATAAACTAATACCCACCATTAAAGCTATACCAGCATACATCGCACGCTAACCATTGACTTGCTCTGCTGAATTTAACTGACAACAGTTTTGCGGTGGGCTGGTTTGTGGAAATGTAGCGCTGGGAGGTCATGTCAACAATAGTGAGGTTAGAAACCATTGCTGTTTCTTGTAAAAATGTCCAGCACTCCCGATTTGTTTCATGAATGCCTTTTTGTGGTAGTTGTGAGGGCAGTTTCCTCACCCTGTGCCTGGAAACTGATTCAAGGTAAATCCATCAAAATGAGTGACAGGTGCTGGGCAGCGAACTTGAGGCAGGGAGCCCCTGCAGGGGCTGCAACTGGCAACAAGGTGAATGTTTAATCAAATACCAAAGTGACATGAAGTGAAAGACCTCTTCCGGTCTCCTTTCTTTGTAAATCGGTAAACTCCATTTTAAGTCCATGTGAAAAACCAAATTGTTTGAAGCACAGTCACGGTGATTCGTGCTTCCTTTCACAGTGTGACACTGATCACGGTCACAAATGTTATTTCAGGTCTTGGTGGACTTGACTGAGGCATTTGCATATAAACGGGTGCCTAACTAAGCACAGTAAGCGGCCGACAGTATCGTAAACCATCTGAATCTTTTACAGGTCAACAACTTCTGACGGATAACTTGCAGAATTGCCGGGATTGAGAGAAACATGCTTAAAATATTGAAACGCCTCTTCATAATTCACATTCAGCACTACACAGCGCTCTGAGCGTCCGGCTCTCATCCCCGACACCTGAGGTCCCCGATGGGTCGACTGGAAGCTGCTGGCAGTCCTGCTGAGTGACTTGATTATTAGAACGATCAAACTGTTGCTGCAAGTCACGGGTTTGATCCTCTGTCGTCTCCACACTTCACAGCTGTTGTTAATCCTCGCCGAACTGTGAACGAGGAAGATAGTGAGACCTTCCCTGTTCCAGGGGCTCCTGTATGTGCTACACGCTTGAATCTCTGCTCATAAAATGCATACACGCGTGTCTAAGGGGTGCATGCGAGGAAAACGCTTGGTATGCCGCCTGTAATTTTGTGATTGACTGCACCAGAGAAGAAAAGTTGTACAAGTGTTTTCAATGAGGAGCAGATAATTGCAACTGCTCGGAGAAATAGTTTAAGGATGCCAAATGTTGCCGAGAGCTGATGTGCAAGTCCTTGGAAAACGTACGTATTGCATATTTAGTAGGGATTGGATGAGTCTCAAGCTCTGTAGAATAATTTCTCTGACCTCTGCTCATGTGCACAGCCTTTCAATTTTAGCTTAAAACATTTGTGATCATGTGAACTGGCTTGTTCTAGTATTTTAAGCGGAGGAAGCATTAAATAGACCCACGCTCACTTTCACAGCTTCACTTTCCCCCGTTGATTAAAACAGGCCCTCTTTGTTTTTACAGAGTGGTCTTTTTCAATCTAAAAATCATTTACCCTCCAGACAACAGAATCAATCCTTGATGAGCGTTCACTTTATGTGCTGTTTTGCTCTCTCCCTGTGCTCTAACACGCCTCTTATGAAAGATACATTTGTTTACCGGGCTCTTTAGCGATCCAAGACCGCCGAAGGTCAAGCTGTGAATTTACTGCAGCCGTTTGTCTTGCTCGCTTGGCATACGGCACTTCTGTCGGTGTTAATGTGGTGAGTGTGTCGGTGCATCCAGCAGCCTTCCTCGCTTTATTAACATTCGAGAGTGCAAAGCAAGAAAAAAACATAGTCATCTGGATGAATGCAACATTCATTCAGGGTCTGGCAGGGAAGGGTGAGGGTGAGGGTGGAATTGGAAGACACATTATCTAGATGAGCGATTCATCACTTTGTTCTTAAAAGCGTCTTAACCTGATAGAAACAAACGGATATGGACACTACGCTCTGCTGCTTTGGGGATATCACAAGAAGAGCTTGATTTTAAAAAATGAACAGAGACACTGTTTTGTAGGAATCTACATAGACGAGGGTGAAGGGTATTGCACTGAGCCAACACAAGTTAATCATCCTTTCTTCAGCCATCTTTCCTTTGACTTTAGTGCATCATCTGGTCACACGCATGGCAACCCAGCCAGCATCCAGGAGACGCGTGACCTTTAATAATGTGGTCATGTAAAGCAACCGTGTTACATGTTTAGCATTTAAGCAGCACGCGAGCGTTGGAGGGAATGTGCTTTGCTGGGTGTCCCAGTGGTCCCATCACAGCAACAGCGTATGGTTCTAGATGTTGACACCAGTTTTCATAGCGTGCTCTTAAACACTCTTTTTTTTTTCTTCTTCCTGTCTAACACATGCAGTTCACATGCGCGAGAGGCTGATGCTTGTTTGTGTTGTCAGTTAGCTCGGCAGTGCTGACCTATCCACGGTGTGTCTCTGCCCTTCACACACTGCACGCCTGGATGGATTTACTTTTAAAGACCAAGTGTCTTACAGAAAACCAAATCTGATGGTTTAAGGGCAAGAGAAAGGCGAGAGAAAATGTTTTTTTTTTTTTCTGTTGTGTGCACAATGAAAGCTGCCAGTTTCAGCAGAAAACATCATGCAACGCATTCCGCATAAGGATGAATGCTACACCCTCATTGCCACACTGAATCCATTCCACTAGTCTATTACAGTATTTAAAATTGCTGATGCCGTAGCTTTAGAAGATAAAGTCTTAATGTGATGGTTTGGGGCAGAGGAAGTTACTTCCTGTTGCTGGGCCTTGCACAGATGAAAATAACCAGCTGCTGCTTTCAGGGTTTTAACAAACGAGACCAGCCAGTCCGCTTTGAATAACGCGAGCAGTCCCTTGGTGGGGAGGAACGTTCGGGGGAGAAATTATGCAAAGGAGGGTAAGAAAAGCGGCTTATTGTAAATATGTAGTTGTATTTCACTGTGGCACCTGTGACAGTATAATTATCTTCATTTTGGCACTGGATTATTACCTTATGCATTGTTCAATTTATTTGTGCATCTCTGGATTTATTAGCAGTGACCTTCAGTAAAATGAAATTGTAATCATCCTTCCATTTTTCTGTGGTCTTTTGACCAGTTGTTATTCAATGAAAGTACTAAAATGTCTCAGAGTTAACTGGGGCTGATGGAAGGAAAAAAATACTGATATTTATCATATTAGAGGACATATGTTTTTTTGGGTTGTTTTAGGGTTTCACTTCAATGAACGAAAGTATCCCTTTTTGTGCTTTTGTGTTATCTGCCATCAAGCACAGATAGTCACTGAGCGCCTGAGGAGGATATTAAACACGTGTCCTTATTTGTGGATACTTTATCCATCTACCGTGTTGCCTCTTGGCTGAGTATTCTGTCCTATGGCAGCGGCGCCACAGTCACCCTTTGCACTGATCTAACGGCTCATCACTGCACAGAGAATTTATTTCAAATGTTCTGGCTCAAAATACAAGTTGTAATACCAATATTGCTATGAATATGAATGACATTGGACCGGCACCTAATGGCCAATTGAACAAGAGGGGGAACAAACCATTATCTTCTCTTTTTTTTTTTTGTGATCACCGCTTCTTTAAAAGACATTTGTTGGATTTAATTAAAATATGAAATGAAAAAAATAACTTTTACATCCAGTGAAAGAGCAGGAAAGCCTTTTATCTTGTACACAATACTTTATCAAAGAGTCACATATAAAAACACACCTTTTTCAGGAGCAAGCGTTAACTGATATTTTCACAACTTTGATTCTCCCATTGGCTGCTCTACCTGACTTTGACACATTAAAGTCATCCAAGAACATCCATGAACATCCAAGCAACAGAAATACACACCACAGCACACAGACCCTTTAAGTGTAAGATTAGAATGCAACACACACAATTCAAAAATATATCCTCTAATCCTGCAGTGATTGCCCTTTTTTTCTTTTACAAATAGAAAAAAATCCACAGTTAACTAAATCTGTCAAAGGAAATGCTTTAACATAGTCACAAGTGTTTTGCGCCGTGACAGCTTCGGACACGGCACCGCTTTATCCTCGCTAAAGTCCCCTGCGGTACCCCGAGAGCCGGCGAGCATCAGCAGAGATCACGGTCGTGTCCGCAGGGCCTAAAGGGGGTGACGCGTTGTGCCCTGCTGGTCTCCTGAGGGTCGTATATATTCTCGTAGACATCTCCAGGATCCGCACCCCCCTCCTGTCATGTGTGTTCACATGTTGTCACCTCAGGCAGGGGCATCTGGTCCTGAATTACCACTTGAGGAATGACGGGGGCGGGGCGAGCGTGGGCCACCGAGTTCTTTTGCAGCTCCACCCCGAAAGCAGGAGAGGCGTTCTGCAACTGTCTCCTGTACTGCACGAAGCTGCAGGTCTTTAGGATGATGGCCAGGATGTTCTTGCCAATCAAGATCCCGGATACCCTGGCGTCCCGGTACAGAATCATGTTGCCCCCCCGGATGAACAGAGTGATGATGTTGATGGTCACCAGGCTGAGGATGGGGTACAGGAGCATCTTGTGGGGAACGATGTTGATGCCCTGCATGCTGATCTCGCTCAGGGACACGCAGGGGAGCACGAGCAGCAGGATGTAGCAGTAGAAGAACATCAGGCCCTCCGCCCACAAGGGAAGACCCTTCTTCTGAGGTTCCCACAGGTTGGCCTGGATGTCCAGGATGTCCAGCAGGTCCACCACCACCCAGAAGAGGCGGTTGCGGATCTCCTCGCGCTTCTTGAAGGCGCGCACGTACTCCATGTGGTCGATGGCAACCAGCACCACAAACAGCACCGGGATGCAAACGGACAGCAGCAACGTCAAAGCTTTCCTGGCCAGGGCGTCGAGGCTCTTCCTGTCCGCCTTGTAGTTTTGATACACAAAGTACACCTTGATTTCCAGCACGAAGATGTACAGGAACCAGAGGATCATGGCGTAGCCCCGCTTGGCCGTGCGCACCTCCGCACCCACCCAAACCGCCACGTAACGCAGGACGATCAGGAAGCAGATGTCGCCCACCATCACCATGATGCAGATGCCGATCTTGCGCGGCCCGTGGTTCTGCTCCACCAGGTAGGCATCAATAAGCGCCATGCTGCTCATGATCAGGATGGTGGAGAGGCACACGTGGGGCTTGTTGGTGGGGGGTGGAGGTACCATCGTTGCTTGGGTGTAAAGAGGAGGAGGAGGAGGAGGAGGAGGAGTGTTGTTGAAGAAGGGAGTGCAGCGGCGGGGGGCTCAGTTTGTCCAGCGAGGAGGCAGATCAGATAGCGCTGCTAGACAGCAGTGTTCCCCTCCATTGCTTCCGCCTTGGCCGGAGTCCAGGATGTATTAATAGGATTCACACGGATCACTTCAATCAATCTCTGCTCGTGCCCGAGCCACCTGCCGGGTAGACGGTACCACTCATTTAGGAAATTATGTTCATTGACAAATGGTCTGCAAACACACAGATTTGTTATTGTACAAATTAAATCAATATCTAAATCTCAATATATGTCTACCTTTAACACTGTGACAAGCATTAACCAAGCACAACACAGCGGTTTAATTAAACGAGTGGCCTCTTCTGTTGTTGCCAAAAGAATTCCAGATTCACCTCCGTCACCCTTGTTTTCGTACAAGCTTAAGCCTGCAGAGATAAAAATCCAGCTGAATACTCACTTGTGTCCCTCCTCGTACTTTATCCTAATGTCTGGCAGCGAGCGACCATCCATGAGACTGCACTGGGAGATCACAAAGCCCATCTGTAATCCACAGGAGGAGAGAGGAGAAAGCGCATGGGATCCTTTCCTTCTTTAACGGCTGTAAATCCATCAGTCATGGATGTATATTATCTTCCTTTTTTCCTTTCTTTTTTCAAGCAAAAGAGAAAACCCAAAATATTGCCGTCATAATCCACTTACTGCTCAGACTGAATCAGGAGGAGGCATCTAAATTCCCTCAGTTCCTAAGAAAGAGGTTATTTTGTGTTGTGGTGAGAGAGAGAGGGGCTTTAATCCTCCAACTCCCCAAAAAGAATAAAGTTATTCTTAGTGGACAAATCTCTGCAGCAACTCCTGCTTAAAAGAGAATTTCCTCTCCAGAAGTTTTCCTCTTCACCATCCAGCATCCACGGACGAGAACGTGTAACGTTTTGCGTTCAGTTTGTGCTTCTCAGAGTCGCGGTGAGTCTCTGGAACCGCAGCGTGCGTCTCACAGCCCGTCCCCCGCCGTGAGCTCCAGAACCTGCCTGCCGCGCCGTCTTCTGTCTCCAGGATCAGCAGCGCCAGTGGATTCCCCTGTCTCCGCCAACAACCGACAGCGCCGTGTTGCTCCGACGCCACCTGCCCCCCCCCCCCCCCCCCTCCTCAGCCCTTCCTGTGAAGTCTCAGAGAGAGAGAGAGAGAGCGAGAGAGAGAGGCTCCTCTGGTGCGTACACACACACACACACACACACACACTGCAGGCACAAGCTCTCTCGCAGGCAGCCTCCCTTCTCCCTCTTCTGCTCAAGTAAAAGGCACTTGCTGTGTGGAGGTGACGCTCAGCAGACCACAGCTGCAGAGAGAGGGAGAGAGAGCGAGAGACAGAGAGAGATTTCAAGTGGGTGGAGAGGTGGGGGGTGGGGGGGGTGAAGAAGAGCCAGCCTTTTTCAGCTGCAACTTTTCTCCCTCACCCTGATTTTTTTTTGTTCTCCCTCTCACATGCCTCTCTTTTTTTTCCACATTGTGTCTTGTGCTGATATCCTTTTTTGGCTCCCAGAAAGCGCCCTGGTTTGCTTCTTCTTTGAGGATCCCGTTAAGGCAACATCACCCCCCCCCCCCCCCCCCTCCCCCCACCGCCCCACTTCCGCTCCTTTCCACTGGGTTTGAGGAGAAACGTGACCCTAAAAGAAGAAGAAAAAAACAGCTTCCCAACAGGCTGTGTGTGCTGTCTGGGCCGACATGTGGGTGTAGGGGGGGGGGGGGGGGGGGGTAGTGGCCCCCGTTGACAGAGAGCCTTTCCATTGATCTCCTGACAGAGCGGTGAATCAGGAGCCTGAGATGGGACCAGGGAGCAGAAGAGATGAGGGGTAAGGGGAGATTTGGGGGAAGTAAATGACAGAGGGCAAAAATACGGTGGTGCTAAATGTCAATGGAACCTTTTTAAGCAGTGAGATGGCAGATAATACAAATTAAAAGAACATATTGAAGGGGGTTGTCATGGTGTTTGGGTTCTTCCTGTTTTATTTTGTATTTCCCTTGCTCTTGTGTCCATGAGTTGGCTTCACTTCCCCCTCTAGCGTTGCCCCCCCCACATGTGATGGTCTGCCTTGTCCAATTGTTCCCTCCTATGTCCAATCACCTGCACCTCCCCAGTGTACTTAAGCCCCGCGTGCCCTTTGTCTCGTTATTGATTTGTCTGTTTTCCTACAGTGAACCTGAGACCTTTTTTTTCTTGTGTATTTCTTGTTCCTGGTTCACTGTTGAGTTCTTCTTCCCCCCCCAAACCCCCCCAAATCCTGACGGTGGGGGGGTTTCTCCACCAGTTAGCAATATGCGAACACCATCAGCTCGGCTTATCCAGCGGGGCCAATTACCAACAATTCTT